>NW_028127070.1:0-8229 GCF_965231255.1 Vanellus vanellus
GGGTAAAGGGGGGTGGGGGGGGTTAAGGGGGGGGTGGGGGTGTTGGGGGGGTCCTACCTGGGCTGCGGCTCCGCTCGGTGCCCCCCCCCGCGCCGCCGCCAGCTCCGCTCCGCCGCCGAGTTACTTCTCCATGGCGATGGCGGGGGGGGGGGGGGGGGGGAGGAAGAGGGGGGGGGGGAACGGGGAGTGGGGGGGGCGGGGATGGAATAAGGAGGAGGAGGAGGGGGGGGGGAAGGGGGGGGGGCGGGAATCCGGGAGCCCCTCCCAGAACAACACAACACCCCCCCCTCCCCATAACACAGCCCGCTCCCCCCCCCCTTCAATGGGATCCCCCCCCCCTCCCCCGCGACATCCGACCCCTCACGGGGTGTGTGACACTTCCCCCCCCCCCTTCCCCCCTTTCCCACGGGAGTGACACTCGGGACCCCCCCGGGATATTCGGGACCCCCCCGGGACCCCCCGGGGACGTTCAGCACCGGGTCGCGGACAGCTCCGCCGTTCAGCACCGCCGCGTGGACAGCTCCGGACCTCCTCCGCCCCCCCCCCCCCCCCCTCCTTTCCCATCCCGGACCCCCCCCCGGAACACATTGGGGGGTCCCCGAGGAGATGGGGGGGTCCCCTCGGTCACCCACACCCCGTGGGGGGGTCCCCGAGGAGATGGGGGGGTCCCCTCGGTCATCCAAATCCATTGGGGGGGTCCCCTCGGTCACCCAAACCCATAGGGTGGGGGTCCCCGAGGAGATGGGGGGGGTCTCCTCGGTCACTCAAACCCATTGGGGGGGTCCCCGAGGAGATGGGGGGGGGTCCCCTCGGTCACCCACACCCCGTGGGGGGTCCCCGAGGAGATGGGGGGGGAGGTCCCCTCAATTACCCATACCCATTCGGGGGAGGTCCCTCAGTCACCTACACCCGTTGGGGGGGTCCCCAAAAAAGCCGAGGGGGCCCCAACCCACCCCCCACTCTCCCCCACAATGAGCCCCCCCCCCCCCAAGTCACCTGCTGGGACGAGTCACCCCCAATTGTCCCCCCTCGAGGGGCTCTTCGGCATCGCCCGGTGCCGGATTCCGGCTCCTCCGGCTCCGCGCCGGCACCTCCCCGGCTCTGGCACGAATTAGCGCAGGAACCAGATGCCATCGCCTCCAGCGGGGGGGGGGACACAGCCGGCACGGAGGCCGGGGGCTGCCGGCACGCCGCCAGCCGCGGGTGGGGGGTCCCGGAGGCGCGCGGAGGGGCCAAACCCAAAACCGGAGGGTCTGAACTCAAAAACGGGGGGTCTGACCCCAAAAACGGGGGATCCCGGAGGCGTAAGGAGGGGCCAAACCCCAAACCAGAGGGTCTGACCCCAAAACTGGGGGTCCTGGAGGCGCACAGAAGGGCCAAACCCAAAACCGGAGGGTCTGAACCCAAAAGCGGGGGGGCCCAGAGGAGTAAGGAGGGGCCAAACCCAAAAAAGAAGGGTCCATCCCCAAAACCCGTGGGTCTGATCCAAAAACAGGGGGTCCTGGAGGCGTAAGGAGGGGCCAAACCCAAAACCAGAGGGTCTGACCCCAAAAACGGGGGGTTCCAGAGGTGTGTGGAGGGGCAAAACCCAAAACCGGAGGGTCTGAACCCCAAAACTGGGGGTCCCAGAGCTACGTGGAGGAGCCAAACCCAAAAATGAAGGATCCATCCCCAAAAACCGAGGGTCTGACCCCAAGAACGGGGTCCCAGAGGCGTAAGGAGGGGCCAAACCCCAAAATGAAGGGTCTGGCCCCAAAACCGGAAGGTCTCAACCCAAAAACTGGGGGTCCCAGAGGCATAAGGAGGGTCCAAACCCCAAAATGAAGGGTCTGACCCCAAAAACTGGGGGTCCTGGAGGGGCACAAGGGGTCCAAACCCAAAAATGAAGGGTCCAACCCCAAAACCGGGGGGTCCCAGAGGCATATGAAGTGTCCGACTCCCGAAAATGGGGAGTCTTACCCCCAAAATGGGGGGTCCCAGAGGGGTGTGAAGGGTCCAACCCCAAAAACCAAAGGGTCCGACCCCAAAAACGGGGGGGTCCCGGAGGCATATGGAGTGTCCAACCCCCCAAAACAGGGGGTCCTACCCCAAAACCGGAGGGACCCGGAGGGACGTGAAGGGTCTGACCCCAAAAACGAAGGTTCTGACCCCAAAAACGGGGTTCCCGGTGGCGGGTGCCTCTCTCCTCCCTCCCCACCGTGCGGTTGCGCCGGAGCCCTCCCGGCGGCGGCGTTCGCCGGAGAAAGCAGAAGCGGTGGCGGGATGACGTATTTATTATATTTTTGGGGGAAGAAGGTGACAAATGGGGGTCGCCGGGTCGCGCCGACGACGTCTTCCTCACCCCTCCACCGCCCGGCGCCGGTTTCGGCGTTCCGCTTCCCACCGCAGGCGCTCCAGCAGCCGGCGAGCCGTCGGCGCCAGGCTGTGCTGCCGGTGAGGAGAAACGGGGTGAGATATCTAATTTTTGGGGTTTTTTTGGGGGGAAGTGCGGGGCGATGGCCACCTGCAGGACGTGGAGGCCTTTGAGGCAAACGACGGCGAGTTCGCAGAGGCCGTCGGCGGTGAGATCGGCGTAGAGCATGGAGAGCAACGGGCTGGGGAAACGCCGGGTCCAGACGAGGCGGAATTCGCCGGGAGAACTCCCCGCGGTGTATTTGTAACAGAGGAGTTCCTAAAAACGGGATAAATCCACGTGGAAAAGGCGGCGGCGTGAGCGGCGGGGGAAGGCCGTCACCCACCTGACCGTAAGTGCCGAGGAGGATCTCGCCGGCGCCGTCGAAGTCGATGTCGGTGACCAACGCGCAGAGGACGCTGTCGTACTGGTCGCTGGCCGGCAGGATCAACTGGTCGCCGAAGCCGTTGGTCAACACGTCCCTGGAGGAGGAGGAGGAGGAGGAGGAGGAGGAAGAAGAGGAGGATGAGGATGAGGGTGAGGAGAAGGAGGAGGACAATGAGGATGAGCAGAAGGAGGAGGAAGAGGAGGAAGAAGAGGAGGAGAAGAAGGAGGATGAAGGTGAGGGAGAAGGAGGAAGAAGAGGAAGAAGATGATGAGGATGAGGAGGATGAGAAGAAGAAGGAAGAGGAGGAAGAGAAGGAAGAGGAGGAAGAGGACGATGAAGGTGAGGGAGAAGGAGGAAGAAGAGGAGGAGGAGGCAGAAGGGGAGGAAGAGGAGGAGGCGGAAGAGGAGGAAGAGGAGGAAAAGGAGGAGGAGGAGGAAGAGGAGGAAGAGGAGGAAGAGGAGGAAGAGGAGGAAGAGGAGGATGAAGGTGAGGGAGAAGGAGGAAGAAGAGGAGGAGGAGGCAGAAGAGGAGGAGAAGGAGGCGGAAGAGGAGGAAGAAGGTGAGGGAGGAGGAGGAGGAGGCGGAAGAGGAGGAGAAAGAGGATGAGGAAGAGGAAGATGAGGAAGAGGAGAACAAGGGAGAGGAGGAGGAGGAGAAGAAGGAGGAAGAGGATGATGATGATGAGGATGAGGAAGAGGAGGATGAGGGGGAGGAGGATGAGGGGGAGGAGGAGAAAGAGGATAGTGACAAGGAGGATGAGCAGGAGGAAGACGAGGAGGAGGATGAGGAGGAGGATGAGGAGGAAGAGGAGGAGGAAGAAGAGGATGAGGATGAGGAGGAGGAGGAGGAGGAAGAGGAGGAGGAGGAGGAGGAGGAGGAGGAAGAGGAGGAGGAAGAAGAGGATGAGGAGGAGGAGGAAGAGGAGGAGGAAGAGGATGGCGGTGACGAAGAGCGAGGAGGGAGGAGGCGGTTACGGCGCTCACCGGTAGACCACGGCCAGCTCGATGGTGCTGGTGACCAGGAGGCTGTAGCCCTGCGCCGCGAGGGGGTCGGCTGCGGGAGGGAGGAGAAGGTTCCGGAGGGATCCGGTGAAGGGATCCGGCGGTGCCGCCACGGGATCTCCTTACCGGCCGGCGCGGCGGCGGCCGCCGGCTCCGAGGGCAGCGGGAAGACCAAGACCTTGGAGATGGGCCCGTCCTGTTGGATGCTCCAGCTCTGGAGAACGGCTGCGGGAGGGAGGGGGGAAGCGGCTGTGACGGGATCTGGCGGGATCCCACGGGATCTGACGGACGGGATGGGGCTGCCAGCGCTACCGACGCCATCCCGCCTTCTCCCAGCCGGCAAGGATCCGGCGCGGGATCCCCTCGCTCCTCCCGAGGATCCACCACGGGATCCACTCGCTCCTCCCGAGGATCCGGTGTGGGATTCCCCGGCTTTCCCTGCGGATCCGGCAGGGGATCCCTCACTTCCTGGAGATCTGGTGTGGGACCCCCTCGCTCCCCCCGAGGATCCGCCGCGGGATCCCCGGCTCCATGAGGATCCCTCATTCCCTGGGGATCCACCGCGGGATCTGTGGCTCCCTGGGGATCCACCAGGGGATCCGTGGGGATCCGCGGCAGGATCCCCGGCTCCCTGGGGACACGGCATGGGATCCCTCGCTCCAAGAGGATCCACGGCAGGATCCCTCGTTCCCTGGGGATCCAGCATGGGATCCCTGGATCCCTGGGGATCCGCCGCAGGATCCTTGGCGATCCACCACGGGATCCCTCGCTCCAGGAGGATCCGCCACGGGATCCCTCGTTCCCTGGGGATCCAGCACGGGATCCCTGGATCCCTGGGGATCCACCACGGGATCCTTGGCAATCTGCCGCAGGATCCCTTGCTCCTGGAGGATTCGCCACGGGATCCCTCGCCCCCACCCAAGGATCCACCGCCGGGATCTGTGGCTCCGTAGGGATCCACCGCCAGGATCCGTGGCTCCGTGGGGATCCCCCGCGGCATCCCCGGCGCCCTGAGGGTCCATCAGGGGATCCCTCGCCCCCACCCAAGGATCCACCGCCAGGATCCGTGGCTCCGTAGGGATCCACCGCCGGGATCCCTGGCTCCGTAGGGATCCACCAGGGTATCCCCGGCTCCCTGGGGATCCACCGCGGCATCCCCCCGGCTCCCCGGGACCCACGGGGGGGGGGGAGGTTCTCCCGCTCCCCGACCCCCACCGGGGGATCCCCCCGGCTCCCCAGGGATCCACCGCGGGATCCCCCCCCCAATTCCCCCCCCCGGGGCTGACCTGGGCCGCGCTGGCAGACGCGGGCGAGGCGGAGGTGGCCGCTGTGGCAACCCAGGGCGGTGAGGCGCTGGCCGGCCCCCGGCACGTTGCGGACGTCGAGCCAGAGGACGCTGCGGGGGAGGGGGAAATGAGCCCCTGGGAGGGGGGGGGGGGGTGTTTACAGGGGGGATTTGGGGTGACCCCCCCCCTCCCCGCCGTACTTGCTGGGCAGATCCTGGAGCTCCGGGAAGAGGTGGTGGACCGGCTGTTCCTCAAACTGGTGCGAGCCCTCGTTCTGCGGAGAAAGGGGGGGGGAAATAAGGGGAAATAGGGGGGGAAGTGGGCAAAAAGGAGGGAAACGGCAGGAAAAGGGGGAAAAGAGGGGCGGAAGGGGGGGGGACTAGGAAAAAACGCGGGGGGAAGCAAGAAAAGGGGGGAAAACAGTAGGAAAAAGGGGGGGAAAGGCAGGAAAAGCGCGGAAAAAGCGGGAAGGAGAAGGGGGGGGAAGCAGGAAAAGGAAAGAGAAGTAGGAAAAGTGGGGGGGAAGGGGGGGTGGGAAGAGCAGGAAAAGGGGGGGATGGGAAAAAAGGGGGGTGAAAAGTGGGGGGAAGAAGCAAAAGGGGGCGAAGCAGGAAAATTAGGGGGAAAAGGGAGAGGAGAAGGGGGGGGAAAGCAGGAAGAGGGGGGGAAAGCAGGAAAATTAGGGGGAAAGGGGGATGAAGGGGGGGAAGCAGGAAAAGGAAAGAGAAGCAGGAAAAGTGGGGGGGAAGGGGGGTGGAAAGAGGGAAAGAGCAGAAAAAGAGGGGAAAGACAGGAAAAGCGGGGGAAAGGGGATAAAAAGAAGGGAAAAAGGCAGAAAAAAAGGGGGAAAAGCAGAGAAAAAGGGGATGAAAGGGCGGGAAGTAGAAAAGGGGGAAGGGAACAGGGGGGTAAAAAGAGGGAAAAATACAGAAAAATGGATAAAAGAGGCAGAAAAAGGGGGTCAACCAGAAAAGGCGAGAGAAAAGAGGGAAAAAAATAGGGAAAATGGGAAAGAAGGAGGGGTGAAAAAGGGGGATAAAGCAGAAAAGGGTGGGAGGCAGAAAAAGCAAAGGAAATGGGATAAAAAGAGAGAAAAAGCAGAAAAAAAAAGGAGGAAAGCAGGAAAAAGGGGGGGGGGGAAGCCGGAAAAAAAGGGGGAAATGGAGGAGGAAAGGGTGATTAAAAGGGGGGAAAAACAGAAAAGAGGGGGGAAAGCAGAAAAGGTGTGAGAAAAGGGGAATTAAAAGAGGAAGAAAAGCAGGAAATGGGGGGGAAGCGGGAAAAGGAGGGGAATGGCAGGAAAAGGGGGGGAGAAGCAGGGAAAAGGGAGGAAAAAGGCAGGAAAAGGGGGAAAAAGGCGGAAAAGGGGGAAAAAGGCAGAAAAGGGGGGAACAGGAAAAGGGGGGGGAAGCAGGAAAGGGGGGGAAAGCAGGAAAGGGGAGGAAAGAGCGGGAAAAGGGGGGGAAAGAGCGGGAAAAGGGGGGGGAAGCAGGAAAAGGGAGAAGAAGAGCAGGAAAAGGGGGGAAAGAGCAAGAAAAGGAGGGAAGTAGGAAAAGGCAGGAGAAGAGCAGGAAAAGGGATGAGAAGAGCAGGAAAAGGGGGGAAAAGCAGGAAAAGGGGGGAGAAAAGCAGGAAAAGGGAGGAAAAAAGCAGGAAAAAGGGGGGGGAAGCAGGAAAAGGGAGGAGAAAAGCAGGAAAAGGGGGGAAAAGAGCAGGAAAAGGGGGGAAAAAGCAGGAAAAGGAGGGAAAAGCAGAAAAGGTGAGAAAAAAGCAGGAAAAGGGGGGAAAAAAGCAGGAAAAGGGGGACAAATGGGGACGTCGCTCACCTCCTTGTAGAGGTGGATGGCGGGGTCGTTCCCGCTGAGCAGAAAAACGGTCTCGAGTTTGTCCCCGACGCAGACCCTGCGAGGAGGGGGGGTTGACAGGGGGACACGGGGGGGACAGGGGGACACGGGGGGACGCGGGGGGACGCGGGGGGTACGCACTCGGCGTGGCACAGCTGGAAAGGGGTGAACTGCAGCTCCAGGTTGAGGCAGCTCTCTGCGGGGAGAGGCGGCTCTGAGACCCCCGGCCACACACCGTGTCCCTGGGGGGGGGGGGGGGGACAGAGCCCGGGGGGGGACATGGAGCCCCGGGGGGGGGACACTGATGGAGTCTGGGAGGGGACAGAGCCCATGGGGGGGGACACAGAGCCTGGGGGGGGACACACAGAGCCTGGGGGGGACACACAAGACCCCGGGGGGGACACAAGACCCCAGGGGGGGACATGGAGCCCTGGGGGGGACAGAGTCCATGGGGGGGACACAGACCCCAGGGGGGACACAGAGCCTGGGGGACACACTGATGGAGCCTGGGGGGGGGGACAGAGCCCATGGGGGGGGACATGGAGCCCCGGGGGGGGGGGGACTGATGGAGTCTGGGAGGGGACAGAGCCCACGGGGGGGGACACAGAGCCCGGGGGGGGACATGGAGCCCCGGGGGGGGAGACTGATGGAGCCTGGGGGGGGACAGAGCTAATGGGGGGGGACACAGAGCCTGGGGGGGGACACACAAGACCCCAGGGGGGGACACAGAGCCCTGGGGGGGGGGGACACTGAGCCCATGGGGGGGACAGAGTCCATGGGGGCGACACAGAGCCTGGGGGGAGGACACAGAGTCCATTGGGGGGGGGGAAGTCCATGGGGGGGACACAGACCCCAGGGGGGGGGGACAGAGCCCATGGAGGGGGACAGTGATGGAGTCTGGGAGGGGACAGAGCCCATGGGGGGGACACAGAGCCTGGGGGGGGGACACAAGACCCCGGGGGGGGACACAAAGCTCAGGGGGGACACAGAGCCCGGGGGGGGACAGGACCCCGGGGGGGGACACGTACGGGCCACGGAGTCGAGGTCGTACTCGGAGCCGGGCTCGTAGTCGCAGTAGATGTTGAGGAAGGGGCTGGCTTTGTCCCCGGAGTCCTGGGGGGGAGGACACGGGGACAGCAGGGGCGGGAGTGGGGTGACAACCCCCCCCCGACCCTCCCGGCCCCCCCCCTCGGGCCCCCCCGGACCTTGATGAAGGTGATGCCGACCACCAGCCCGCGCTGAGGGGGCGATTTGGGGAAGGAGTCGATGGAGACGATCTCGGCGTCCACTGCGGCGGCGCAACCTCAGGAGGGGGCG
>NW_028127069.1:0-11660 GCF_965231255.1 Vanellus vanellus
CAAATCCCCATCCCGGGTCCCCAAATCCCCTTCTTGGATCCCGCAGTCCCCATTTGGGGTCCCCAGACCCCTTTCCCAGCCCCCAAGTCCCAATCCTGTATCCCCAGATCCCCATTCCAGGTCCCCAAACCCCCTTCTTGGGTCCCCAAATCCCTATCCGGGGTCCCCGAACCCCCTTCTTGGGTCCCGCAGTCCGCATTGGGGGTTCCCAGACCACTTTCTCAGCTCCCAAATCCCCATCCCAGGTCCCCAAACCCCCTTTTTGGGTCCCGCAGGCCCCATTCGGGGTCCCCAGACCCCTTTCCCAGGTCCCCAAATCCCCCTCCCGGGTCCCCAAATCCTCATCCCAGGTCCCCAGACCCCCTTTTTGGGTCCCTAAATCCCCGTCACAGGTGCCCATACCCCTATTCAGGGTCCCCAGATCCCCTTCTTGGGTCCCCAAATCCCTATTTGGGGTCCCCAGACCCCTTTCCCAGCCCCCAAATCCCCCATCCCAGGTCCCCAAACCCCCTTCTTGGATCCCGCAGGCCCCATTCGGGGTCCCCAGCCCCCAGATCCCTATTCCAGGTCCCCAAATCCCCATCCCAGGTCCCCAGACCCCCTTTTTGGGTCCCTAAATCCCCGTCACAGCTGCCCAAACCCCTATTCAGGGTCCCCAGATCCCTATTTGGGGTCCCCAGACCCCTTTCCCAGCCCCCAAATCCCCATCCCGGGTCCCCAAACCCCCTTCTTGGATCCCCCAGTCCTCATTTGGGGCTCCCAGACTCCTTTCTCAGCCCCCAGATCCCTATTCCAGGTCCCGAAATCCCCATCCCGGGTCCACAAATCCCTCTGGTGGGTCCCCGAACCCCCTTCTTGGATCCCGCAGGCCCCATTCGGGGTCCCCAGACCCTTTCCCAGCCCCCAAATCCCCCTCCCGGGTCCCCAAATCCCCATCCCAGGTCCCCAGACCCCATTTTTGGGTCCCCAAATCCCCGTCACAGGTGCCCATACCCCTATTCAGGGTCCCCAGATCCCCTTCTTGGGTCCCCAAATCCCTATTTGGGGTCCCCAGACCCCTTTCCCAGCCCCCAAATCCCCATCCCACGTCCCCAAACCCCCTTCTTGGATCCCCCAGTCCTCATTTGGGGCTCCCAGACCCCTTTCTCAGCCCCCAGATCCCTATTCCAGGTCCCAAAATCCCCATCCCGGGTCCACAAATCCTCTTCTTGGATCCCGCAGTCCCCATTTGGGGTCCCCAGACCCCTTTCTCAGCCCCAAATCCCCATCCCGGGTCCCCAAACCCCCTTCTTGGGTCTCACAGTCCTCATTCGGGGTCCCCAGACCCCTTTCCCAGCCCCCAAATCCCCCTCCCGGGTCCCCAAATCCCCATCCCAGGTCCCCAGACCCCCTTTTTGGGTCCCTAAATCCCCGTCACAGGTGCCCAAAGCCCTATTCAGGGTCCCCAGATCCCTATTTGGGGTCCCCAGACCCCTTTCCCAGCCCCCAAATCCCCATCCCTTGTCCCCAAATCCCCATCCTGGCTCCCCAGACCCTTTTTCCCACCCCCCAAATTCCCATCCCAGGTCCCCAAGCCCCCGTCCCGCTTGCCCCCAGCTCCCCAAATCCCCATCCCAGCTCCCCAAATCCCCATCCCAGCTCCCCAAATCCCCATCCCAGCTCCCCAAACGCCTGTCCCCGTCCCCAAACCCCTTCCCTGGGCGCCCCCCCCCTCCCATTCCAGTTCCCCAAACCCCCTTTTCCCAGCCCCCAAATCCCCGTCCCAAGTCCCGACGCCCCGAGAGGTCCCCGATTTTGCTTTTTAGGTGTGTTTTCCTTTTTTTTTTTTTTTTCTTTTTTTTTTTTTGGGGGGGGGGTGGTGTCTCGAAGGAGGAGGGGACCCACAATGTACGCCGTCTACAAGCAAGCCCACCCCCCCACGGGACTGGAGTTCTCCATGTTCTGCAACTTCTTCTCCAACGCCGAACGCAACTTGGTGGTGGCCGGGTCCTCCCAACTCTACGTTTATCGCCTCAATCACGATTGCGAGGTAAACCCACCCCCCCAAATAACCTCCCCTCCCCCCAAACTTTCCTTGTGCCCCCTCCCCTTCACATTTTGGGGGTGGTTTGATGGGTTTCGACCGACGTCCCGCTCCGTTTTCCTCCGCAGACGGGCGCTAAAGGAGACAGGAACACAGGTAAGTGGTGGAATCGCCGCCCCCCCCCCTCCCCTCCTCTCCCCCCAAGGCTTCGGTTTTGGGGTGCCCCCCACCCCTTTTTAATAAGGTCTTTACGCTGCCCTTTCCCCCCTCGCCCCCCCCTCTCCGCCCGCCCCCGCAGAAGGCAGAGGCCACAAGGAGAAGCTGGAGCTGGTGGCCTCCTTCTCCTTCTTCGGCAACGTCATGTCCATGGCCAGCGTGCAGCTGGCGGGGGCCAAGCGCGACGCTCTGCTCCTCAGCTTCAAGGACGCCAAGGTACGGGGCGGGGCGGCTCCCCCCCCACCCCCCCCACCCCCCAAAAAATCCTCCCCAACCCCCTGGGGGGGAGTTGCGTGTCACCCCTTTCCCCTTCCAGCTCTCCGTGGTGGAGTACGACCCCGGCACCCACGACCTGAAGACGCTCTCCCTCCACTACTTCGAGGAGCCGGAGCTGAGGGTGGGTGCTGAGAGCCCGAGATTTTTTGGGGGGGGGGGGAGGGAGGGGGTTCTTTGCCACGGAGAGATCCCCCCAAAAACCTCTTTTGTTTTTTGTTTTTTTTTCTTTGCTTGCCCTCCCCCCCCCTTCCTTTCCCCCCCTCCCTTCCTTTCCCCCCCCCTCCCTCCCCCCCTCCTCCCCCCCTTCCTTCCCCCCCCCTTCCTTCCCCCCCCTTCCTTCCCCCCCCTTCCTGCCCCCCCCCCTTCCTGCCCCCCCCCCTTCCTGCCCCCCCTCCCCTTCCTGCCCCCCCTCCCCTTCCTGCCCCCCTCCTCTTTCCTGCCCCCCCCTCCCCTTTCCTGCCTCCCCCTCCCCTTTCCTGCCCCCCCCTCCCCTTCCTTTCCCCCCTCCCCTTCCTTCTCCCCCCCTCCCCTTCCTCCCCCCCCCCTTCCTTTCCCCCCTCCAAATTTTGCCCCGCAGGACGGTTTCGTGCAGAACGTCCACATCCCGCGGGTGCGGGTGGATCCGGACGGGCGCTGTGCCGTCATGCTCATCTACGGCACCCGCCTGGTCGTCCTCCCCTTCCGTCGCGACACCCTCACCGACGAGCACGAGGGGCTGGTGGGAGAAGGGTGAGCCCCCCTCCATCTCCCCAAAACCCCCTCCCGCTGCCACCCATGGGTGCTGGGGGGGGGAGAAACTCTCCTGAGCCGTCATCCCCCCCCCCCTTCCTCTTCCTCCCCTCCCGCCGCAGGCAGAAGTCCAGCTTCTTGCCCAGCTACATCATCGACGTGCGGGAGCTGGACGAGAAGCTCCTCAACATCATCGACATGCAGTTCCTCTACGGCTACTACGAGCCCACCCTCCTCATCCTCTTCGAGCCCAACCAGACCTGGCCGGGGTGAGCAACCCCCCTCCTCCTCCTCCTCCCCGTCTGGTCCGTGTGTCCCTCCCTCCCTCCCTCCTCCTCCTCCTCGTCGCCGGGGTGTGACGCCGTCCCCTGTCCTGCGCAGGCGGGTGGCGGTGCGCCAGGACACCTGCAGCATCGTGGCCATCTCCCTCAACATCATGCAGAAGGTCCATCCCGTCATCTGGTCCCTCAGCAACCTGCCCTTCGACTGCACCCAGGCGCTGGCCGTCCCCAAGCCCATCGGTGAGCGACCGCGGGGGGGACGGGGACGGGGACGACGGGGACGGGGGGGACGGGGGTGACGGCGGCTGTCCCTCTCGCCGCAGGAGGAGTGGTGATCTTCGCCGTCAACTCGCTGCTGTACCTCAACCAGAGCGTGCCGCCCTACGGGGTGGCCCTCAACAGCCTCACCAACGGCACCACCGTCTTCCCCCTGCGTAAGGGCCACCGTCGTCATCCTCACCCTCCTCCTCCGCTGTCCCCTCCTCCTCCTCCTCCGCGTCCTTCGTCTCTTCGTCCTTGTCCTCCTGCTCCTCCTCTGCTTTCTTCTCTTCCTCTTCGTCCTCCTCCTCCTCGTCTTCCTCGTTGTCCTTCTCCTCTTCGTCCTTGCGCTCCATCCTCTTCTTCCTCCTGCTCCTCCTCCTCCTTGTCCTTCTTCTCTTTGTCATTGTCCTCCTCCTCCTCGTTCTGTTCCTCTTCATCCTTCTCATCGTCCTCCTTTTTGTCTTTGTTTTCCTCTTCATTCTCTTCTTCCTCATCCTCCTGCTCTCCTTTCTCATTGTTCTCCTCCTCTTCTTCCTCGCTCTCCTCTTCTTCCTCGCTCTCCTCCTCTTCCTCGTTCTCCTCCTCTTCCTCGTTCTCCTCCTCCTCTTCCTCGTTCTCCTCCTCCTCTTCCTCGTTCTCCTCCTCCTCTTCCTCGTTCTCCTCCTCTTCTTCCTCGTTCTCCTCCTCTTCTTCCTTGTTCTCCTCCTCTTCTTCCTCGTTCTCCTCCTCTTCTTCCTCGTTCTCCTCCTCTTCTTCCTCATCCTCCTCTTCGTCCTTCTCCTCTTTGTTCTCTTCTTCCTCCTCCTCCTTCTCCTCATTGCCCTTTTCCTCTTCGTCCTTGTTTCCTCTTCATCCTCTTCTTCCTCATCCCCTCTTCATTCTCCTCCTCTTCGTCCTTTTTGTCCTTGTCTTCCTCTTTGTCCTCTTCTTCCTCATCGTCCTGCTCTTCTTTCTTCTCCTTCTCCCCCTCTTCTTTTTCCTTCTCCTCATTGTTCTTTATCTCATTGTCCTCCTCCTCATTGTCCTTCTCCTCTTCGTCCTTATACTCCTCTTCATCCTCCTCCTCTTCATCCCTCTCCTCCTCGTTGTCATTCTCCTTTTTGTCCTTGTCTTCCTCTTTGTCCACTTCTTTCTCATTGTCCTGCTCTTCTTTCTCTTCCTCTTCCTCCTTTTCTTCCTTGTGCTCCTTCTTCTCCTCTTTCTTGTTCTCTTTTTCCTCCTCTTCCTCATCTTATTCCTCGTCCTCCTCATCTTATTCCTCGTCCTCCTCTGCTTTGTCCTCGTCCTCCTCCTCCTCTTTGTCCTCGTCCTCCTCCTCCTCTTTGTCCTCGTCCTCCTCCTCCTCTTTGTCCTCGTCCTCCTCCTCCTCTTCGTCCTCCTCCTCCTCCTCTTCGTCCTCCTCCTCCTCCTCTTCGTCCTTCTCCTCCTCCTCTTCGTCCTCCTCCTCCTCCTCTTCGTCCTCCTCCTCCTCCTCTTCGTCCTCCTCCTCCTCCTCTTCGTTCTCCTCCTCCTCTTCGTTCTCCTCCTCCTCTTCGTTCTCCTCCTCCTCTTCGTTCTCCTCCTCCTCTTCGTTCTCCTCCTCCTCTTCGTTCTCCTCCTCCTCTTCGTCCTCCTCCTCTTCGTCCTGTTCTTCCTCCTCCTCCTCCTCCCCCTCCCCCCCCCCTCTCCCCGCGCCACGGGGGGTTCGGGGCTCTCAGCCGCGCTCTCCCCCAGGCGTGCAGGAGGGGGTGAAGGTGACGCTGGACTGCGCCCAGGCCACCTTCATCTCCTACGACAAGATGGTCATCTCGCTGAAAGGAGGGGAGATGTAAGCCGTGGGGCAGCCGCGGGGCAGCCGTGGGGCCGGTGGCCCCGCCCTCCAGGGTGCCACCGTCCCCGCCGTGTCCCCTTTTTGTCCCCAGCTACGTCCTGACGCTGATCACGGACGGGATGAGGAGCGTCCGCTCCTTCCACTTCGACAAGGCGGCCGCCAGCGTCCTCACCACCTGCGTAAGCGCCCCCGGGGGGGGGACGGGACGGCGGGGGGGACCCCCGCCTGTCCCCGAGGGGTCCCCCCGTCACCCCGCTGTCCCCCCGTCCCCCCCCAGATGGTGACGTTGGAGCCGGGGTACCTCTTCCTGGGGTCGCGCTTGGGCAACTCGCTGCTGCTCAAGTACACGGAGAAGCTGCAGGAGGCGCCGGCCAACGGGGGCAAGGAGCCGGCCGAGCGGCAGGTGGGGCCGCGGGGGACCCCAAAACACGTCCCGGGGCCCCCAACCCCCTTCTTGGGGCCCCAAATCCCCATCCCGGGGCCCCCAACCCCCTTCTTGGGGCCCCCAAATCCCCATCCCGGGGCCCCCAATCCCCTTCTTGGGTCCCCCAAATCCACATCCCGGGGCCCCCAACCCCCTTCTTGGGTCCCCCAAATCCCCATCCCGGGGCCCCAAATCCCCGTCCTGGGTCCCCAAATCCACATCCCGGGGCCCCCAACCCCCTTCTTGGGTCCCCCAAATCCCCATCCCGGGGCCCCAAATCCCCGTCCTGGGTCCCCAAATCCCCATCCCGGGGCCCCCAACCCCCTTCTTGGGTCCCCAAATCCCCATCCCGGGGCCCCAAATCCCCGTCCTGGGTCCCCCAAATCCCCATCCCGGGTCCCCAAACCCCCTTCTTGGGTCCCCAAATTCCTCTCCCGGGGCCCCCAACCCCCTTCTTGGGTCCCCCAAATCCCCATCCCGGGGCCCCCAACCCCCTTCTTGGGTCCCCCAAATCCCCATCCCGGGGCCCCAAATCCCCATCCCGGGGCCCCAAATCCCTAGTCTGGGTCCCCAGACCCCTTTCCCAGATCCCAAATCCCCGTCCTGGGTCCCCAAATCCTTCTCCTGGTTCCCCAAATCCCTATTCCGGGTCTCCAGACCCCTTTCCCAGATCTCAAATCCCCGTCCTGGGTCCCAAAATCCCCTTCTTGGGTCCCCAAATCCTTCTCCCGGTTCCCCAAATCCCTATTCTGGGTCCCCAGACGCCTTTCACAGATCCCAAATCCCCTTCTCGGGTCCCCAAATCCTTCTCCTAGTTCCACAGACCCCCTTCTTGGGTCCCCAAATCCCCTTCTTGGGTCCCCAAATCCTTCTCCCGGTTCCCCAAATCCCTATTCTGGGTCCCCAAACCCCCTTTTTGGGTCCCCACATCCCTCTCCCGGGTACCCAAACTCCCTTCTTGGGTCCCACAGGCCCCATTTGGGGACCCCGGACCCCTTTCCCAGCCCCCAAATCCCTATTCCGCGTCCCTAAATCCCTATTCTGCTTCCCCAAATGCCCTTCTTGGCTCCCACAGTCCCCATCCCGGGTCCCCACACCCCCTTCTTGGGCCCCACAGTCCCCATTTGGGGTCCCCAGGTGCCTTTCCCAGATCCCAAATCCCTATCCCGGGTCGCCAAACCCCCTTCTTGGGTCCCCAAATCCCCATCCCGTGTCCCCAAACCCCTTCTTGGGTCCCACAGGCCCCATTTGGGGATGCCGGACCCCTTTCCCAGCCCCCAAATCCCTACTCTGCGTCCCCAAATGCCCTTCTTGGGTCCCACAGTCCCCATTCGGGGTCCCCAGACCCCTTTCCCAGCCCCCAAATCCCCATCCCCGTTCCCCAAATCCCCCTTTTGGGTCTCCAGACCCCTCTCCCGGGTCCCCAAACCCCCTTCTTGCGTCCCCCAGTCCCCATTCGGGGTCCCCAGACCCCTTTCCCAGCCCCCCGATCCCCATCCCAGGTCCCCAAATCCTCATCCCGTGTGTCCGCAGGTCCCCAAACCCCCATCCCACGTCCCCAAACCCCCATCCCGCGTCCCCAAACCCCCATCCCGCGTCCCCAAACCCCACCCCGTCCCCATTTTCCCATCCCAGGTCCCCAAATCCCCTTTCCCGCCCCCCCGCCGGTGTCCCCAAGGGCAGCTGCGGTGGGTGGTCCCTGGGGAGGGGACGGTTTTGGGGGGGCTCTCAGCTCTCTCGGCCGCCGCAGGAGGAACCGCCGGTGAAGAAGAAGCGCTCGGAGTCCTCGGGGACGTGGGCAGGTGGGTGACAGCGCCGGGACACCCCCCGGAGCAACACCGGGGCTTCGTCACCCCCCGCCGGGGTGGGACGCGGGGCGTCAGGGGAGAAGTGGGGTCCCGGGGGGGGGTGACACGGTGATGGGGGGTGACACAGGGGGTGACGTGGTGACGGGGGGTGACGCGGTGATGGGGTGACACAGTTACAGGGAGGGTGACACAGTGATGGGGTGACGCAGTGAGGGGGGTGTGACATGGTGATGAGGGGCTGACGAGGGGGTGACAGTTACAGGGAGGGTGACGTGGTGATGGGGGGTGACGTGGTTACGGGGGGTGACGCAGTGACGGGGGTGACGCAGTTACAGGGAGGGTGACATAGTGACGAGGGTGGCACAGTGATGGGGGTGACACGGTTACAGGGAGGGTGACATGGTGACGGGGGTGACACAGTGATGGGGTGATGCAGTGAGGGGGGTGTGACATGGTGATGAGGGGGTGACGAGCGGGTGACACAGTTACAGGGAGGGTGATGTGGTGACG
The DNA here is from genome assembly GCF_965231255.1 of Vanellus vanellus. NCBI lineage: Eukaryota > Metazoa > Chordata > Aves > Charadriiformes > Charadriidae > Vanellus > Vanellus vanellus. The sequence continues at coordinate 8,339 of NW_028127069.1, forward strand.
GGGGTGACACAGTTACAGGGAGGGTGACACAGTGATGGGGTGACATGGTTATAGAGGGGGTGACACGGTGATTGGGGGTGACACAGTGATGGAGTGACGCAGTGAGGGGGGTGTGACGTGATGAGGGGGTGACGAGGGGGTGACACAGTTACAGGGAGGGTGACGTGGTGATGGGGGTGACGTGGTTACTGGGGGGTGACGCAGTGACGGGGGTGACACGGTTACAGGGAGGGTGACAGTGATGGGGTGACATGGTTACAGAGGGGGTGACATGGTGATGGGGGTGACACAGTGATGGAGTGACGCAGTGAGGGGGGTGTGACGTGATGAGGGGGTGACGAGGGGGTGACACAGTTACAGGGAGGGTGACATGGTTACAGAGGGGGTGACACGGTGATGGAGTGACACAGTGAGGGGGGTGTGACATGGTGATGAGGGGGTGACGAGGGGGTGACACAGTTACAGGGAGGGTGACATGGTGACGGGGGTGACATGGTTACGGGGGGGTGACATGGTGACGGGGGTGACACGGTTACAGGGGGTGACACAGTGATGGGGTGACGCAGTGAGGGGGGTGTGACATGGTGATGAGGGGGTGACGAGGGGGTGACACAGTTACAGGGAGGGTGACACGGTGATGGGGGTGACGTGGTTACTGGGGGGTGACACAGTGATGAGGTGACGCAGTGAGGGGGGTGTGACGTGATGGGGGGTGTGACGTGATGAGAGGGTGACGAGGGGGTGACACAGTTACAGGGAGGGTGACATGGTGATGGGAGGTTACGCAGTGACGGGGTGACACGGTTACAGGGAGGGTGACACAGTGATGGGGTGACATGGTTACAGAGGGGGTGACACGGTGATGGGGTGACGCAGTGAGGGGGGTGTGACGTGATGAGGGGGTGACGAGGGGGTGACACAGTTACAGGGAGGGTGACACGGTGATGGGGGTGACGTGGTTACGGGGGGGTGACACAGTGATGAGGTGACGCAGTGAGGGGGGTGTGACGTGATGGGGGGTGTGACGTGATGAGAGGGTGACGAGGGGGTGACACAGTTACAGGGAGGGTTACATGGTGATGGGGGTGACGTGGTTACTGGGGGGTGACGCAGTGACGGGGGTGACACGGTTACAGGGAGGGTGACAGTGATGGGGTGACATGGTTACAGAGGGGGTGACACGGTGATTGGGGGTGACACGGTGATGGAGTGACGCAGTGAGCGGTTGTGACGTGACAAGGGGGTGACATGGTTACAGGGGTGACACGGTTACAGGGGGTGACACAGTGATGGGGTGACGCAGCGAGGGGGGTGTGACATGGTGATGAGGGGGTGACGAGGGGGTGACACAGTTACAGGGAGGGTGACACAGTGATGGGGTGACATGGTTACAGAGGGGGTGACACGGTGATGGGGGTGACACAGTGAGGGGGGTGTGACGTGATGGGGGGTGTGATGTGATGAGAAGGTGGCGAGGGGGTGACACAGTTACAGGGAGGGTGACATGGTTACGGGGGGGTGACATGGTTACGGGGGGTGATGCAGTGATGGGGGTGACACGGTTACAGGGGATGACGCAGTGATGGTGACACAGTTACAGGGAGGGTGATGTGGTGATGGGGGGTGATGCGGTTATGGGGGTGACATGGTTACAGGTGACATGGTGACACGGTGATGCGGTGATGGGGGGTGACACGGTGATGGGGTGACATGGTGATGGGGGTGACGCAGTGACGGGGGTGTGACATGGTGACGAGGGGGTGACCCAGTGACAGGGAGGGTGACATGGTGAGGGGGTGACATGGTTATGGGGGGGTGACGTGGTGATGGGGGTGTGACACGGTGATGGTGACACAGTTACAGGGGTGTGACACGGTGATGGGTGACGCAGTGACGGGGGTGTGACATGGTGACAAGGGGCTGACGTGGTGATGGGGGGTGACACAGAGGGAGAGTGACATGGTTACGGGGGGTGACGCGGGGATGGGGGGGTGACATGGTTACAGGGGGGTGACACAGTGATGGTGTGACACGGTGACAGGGGGGTGACATAGTTACAGGGAGGGTGACGCGGTGATGGGGGGGTGACACAGTGACGGGGGGTGACACAGTGACGGGGAGGGTGACACGGTGCTGGGGGTGACGCGGTGCTGGGGGGGGGTGACAGGGTGCCGGGGGGGTGACAGGGTCTCGTTGTCACCCCGGGCAGGGGGGAAGTCGGCGCCGCAGGACGAGGTGGACGAGATCGAGGTGTACGGCAGCGAGGCGCAGTCGGGGACCCAACTCGCCACCTACTCCTTCGAGGTACCCCCGCGGCGGGGGGGGGGGGGCGGGGGGACACCCCCCAACGTCCCCGTGTCACCCCCTCCCCGTGTCACCCCCTCCCCCGCCAGGTCTGCGACAGCATCCTCAACATCGGCCCCTGCGCCAACGCCGCCATGGGGGAGCCGGCCTTCCTCTCCGAGGAGGTGAGGCCCCCCCCTGCCCGCCCCTGCCCGCCCCTGCCCGCCCCTGCCTGCCCCTGCCTGCCCCTGCCTGCCCCTGCCTGCCCCTGCCTTCCCCTGCCCTGCCCTTGCCCACTCCTGACCACTCCTGCCTGCCCCTGCCTGCCCCTGCCCGCCCCTGCCTGCTGCTGACCACTCCTGCCCGCCCCTGCCTGCCTGCCCCTGCCCGCCCCTGCCTGCCCCTGACCCCCCCTGCCCGCCCCTGCCTGCCCCTGACCCCCCCCTGCCTGCCCTTGCCCTCTCCTGACCACTCCTGCCTGCTCCTGCCCGCCCCTGCCCCCCCGCTCACACCTGCCCGCCCCTGCCCGCCCCTGCCCGCCCCTGCCTGCCCCTGCCTGCCCCTGCCCGCCCCGACCCCCCCTGCCTGCCCCCGACCCCCCCTGCCCGCCCCTGCCTGCCCCTGACCCCCCCTGCCCGCCCCTGCCTGCCCTTGCCCGCTCCTGACCACTCCTGCCTGCTCCTGCCTGCCCCTGCCCCCCCCCGCTCACACCTGCCTGCCCCTGCCCGCCCCTGCCTGCCCCTGCCTGCTGCTGAACACTCCTGACCCTGCCTGCCCGCCCCTTCCCGCCCCTGCCTGCTGCTGACCACTCCTGCCCATCCCTGCCTGCCACCCCTGACCCCCCTGCCCGCTCCTGCCCCCCCGCCCACTCTTGCCCACCCCTGCCTGCTCCTGCCTCCTCCTGACCCCCCTGCCCACACCTGCCCGCCCCTGCCCTCTCCTGACCCCCCTGACCACCCCTGCCTGCCCCTGCCTGCTGCTGACCACTCCTGCCCGCCCCTGCCTGCCCCTGCCCCCCCCCCCGCTCCCTGCCCCCTCC
>NW_028127068.1:0-68038 GCF_965231255.1 Vanellus vanellus
AACCCTAACCCTAACCCTAACCCTAACCCTAACCCTAACCCTAACCCTAACCCTAACCCTAACCCTAACCCTAACCCCTAACCCTAACCCTAACCCTAACCCTAACCCTAACCCTAACCCTAACCCTAACCCTAACCCTAACCCTAACCCTAACCCTAACCCTAACCCTAACCCTAACCCTAACCCTAACCCTAACCCTAACCCTAACCCTAACCCTAACCCTAACCCTAACCCTAACCCAACCCTAACCCTAACCCCTAACCCTAACCCTAACCCTAACCCTAACCCTAACCCTAACCCTAACCCTAACCCTAACCCTAACCCTAAGCCCCTAACCCTAACCCTAACCCTAACCCTAACCCTAACCCTAACCCTAACCCTAACCCTAACCCTAACCCCTAACCCTAACCCTAACCCTAACCCTAACCCTAACCCTAACCCTAACCCCTAACCCTAACCCTAACCCTAACCCTAACCCTAACCCTTTTTTCACTTTCTGCGCCCTCCGGAGGAAAAAAGACAAACGTCCAGCTTTTGCTGCCACAGCAAAGGTGCCAGCGGGGAAAAGTGATGCTGGTCCTCACTGCCTCCTGGAACCCCTTCAAATGCCCCAGACAATTTGGCCCTCTCTGCTTTCCTGCACACTCTAGCCTCAAAAGCACCTTTTTTCGCTTTCGGCGCTGTTTGGAGCAAAAAAGACAAACGTCCAGCTTTTGCTGCCACAGCAAAGGTGCCAGCGGGGAAAAGTAATGCTGGTTCTCACTGCGTCCTGGAACCCCTTCAAATGCCCTACACAATTTGGCCTTCTCTGCTTTCCCGGGGACTCCATCCTCAAAAGCAGCTGTTTTCGCTTTCGGCATCCTCAGGAGCAAAAAAGACAAACGTCCAGCTTTTGCTGCCACAGCAAAGGTGCCAGCGGGGAAAAGTAATGCTGGTTCTCACTGCCTCCTGGAACCCTTTCAAATGCCCCAGACAATTTGGCCCTCTCTGCTTTCCTGCGGACTCCATCCTCAAAAGCACCTGTTTTCGCTTTCGGCAGCCTCCGGAGCAAAAAAGACAAACGTCCAGCTTTTGCTGCCACAGCAAAGGTGCCAGCGGGGAAAAGTAATGCTGGTTCTCACTGCGTCCTGGAACCTCTTCAAATGCCCCAGACAATTTGGCCCTCTCTGCTTTCCTGCGGACTCCATCCTCAAAAGCACCTGTTTTCGCTTTCGGCAACCTCCGGAGCAAAAAAGAAAAACGTCCAGCTTTTGCTGCCACAGCAAAGGTGCCAGCGGGGAAAAGTGATGCTGGTTCTCACTGCCTCCTGGAACTCTTTCAAATGCCCCAGACAATTTGGCCCTCTCTGCTTTCCTGCGGACTCCATCCTCAAAAGCACCTGTTTTCACTTTCGGCAGCGTCCGGAGCAAAAAAGACAAACGTCCAGCTTTTGCTGCCACAGCAAAGGTGCCAGCGGGGAAAAGTAATGCTGGTTCTCACTGCCTCCTGGAACCCTTTCAAATGCCACAGACAATTTGGCCCTCTCTGCTTTCCTGCGGACTCCATCCTCAAAAGCACCTGTTTTCGCTTTCGGCAGCCTCCGGAGCAAAAAAGACAAACGTCCAGCTTTTGCTGCCACAGCAAAGGTGCCAGCGGGGAAAAGTAATGCTGGTTCTCACTGCCTCCTGGAACCTCTTCAAATGCCCCAGACAATTTGGCCCTCTCTGCTTTCCTGCGGACTCCATTATCAAAAGCACCTGTTTTCACTTTCGGCAGCCTCCGGAGCAAAAAAGACAAACGTCCAGCTTTTGCTGCCACAGCAAAGGTGCCAGCGGGGAAAAGTGATGCTGGTCCTCACTGCCTCCTGGAACCCCTTCAAATGCCCCAGACAATTTGGCCCTCTCTGCTTTCCTGCGCACTCTAGCCTCAAAAGCACCTTTTTTCGCTTTCGGCGCTGTTTGGAGCAAAAAAGACAAACGTCCAGCTTTTGCTGCCACAGCAAAGGTGCCAGCGGGGAAAAGTAATGCAGGTCCTCACTGCCTCCTGGAACCCTTTCAAATGCCCCAGACAATTTGGCCCTCTCTGCTTTCCTGCGGACTCCATCCTCAAAAGCACCTGTTTTCACTTTCGGCAGCCTCCGGAGCAAAAAAGACAAACGTCCAGCTTTTGCTGCCACAGCAAAGGTGCCAGCGGGCAAAAGTAATGCTGGTTCTCACTGCGTCCTGGAACCCCTTCAAATGCCCTACACAATTTGGCCCTCTCTGCTTTCCCGGGGACTCCATCCTCAAAAGCACCTGTTTTCGCTTTCGGCATCCTCAGGAGCAAAAAAGACAAACGTCCAGCTTTTGCTGCCACAGCAAAGGTGCCAGCGGGGAAAAGTAATGCTGGTTCTCACTGCCTCCTGGAACCCTTTCAAATGCCACAGACAATTTGGCCCTCTCTGCTTTCCTGCGGACTCCATCCTCAAAAGCACCTGTTTTCGCTTTCGGCAGCCTCCGGAGCAAAAAAGACAAACGTCCAGCTTTTGCTGCCACAGCAAAGGTGCCAGCGGGGAAAAGTAATGCTGGTTCTCACTGCGTCCTGGAACCTCTTCAAATGCCCCAGACAATTTGGCCCTCTCTGCTTTCCTGCGGACTCCATCCTCAAAAGCACCTGTTTTCGCTTTCGGCAACCTCCGGAGCAAAAAAGAAAAACGTACAGCTTTTGCTGCCACAGCAAAGGTGCCAGCGGGGAAAAGTGATGCTGGTTCTCACTGCCTCCTGGAACTCTTTCAAATGCCCCAGACAATTTGGCCCTCTCTGCTTTCCTGCGGACTCCATCCTCAAAAGCACCTGTTTTCACTTTCGGCAGCGTCCGGAGCAAAAAAGACAAACGTCCAGCTTTTGCTGCCACAGCAAAGGTGCCAGCGGGGAAAAGTAATGCTGGTTCTCACTGCCTCCTGGAACCCTTTCAAATGCCACAGACAATTTGGCCCTCTCTGCTTTCCTGCGGACTCCATCCTCAAAAGCACCTGTTTTCGCTTTCGGCAGCCTCCGGAGCAAAAAAGACAAACGTCCAGCTTTTGCTGCCACAGCAAAGGTGCCAGCGGGGAAAAGTAATGCTGGTTCTCACTGCCTCCTGGAACCTCTTCAAATGCCCCAGACAATTTGGCCCTCTCTGCTTTCCTGCGGACTCCATTATCAAAAGCACCTGTTTTCACTTTCGGCAGCCTCCGGAGCAAAAAAGACAAACGTCCAGCTTTTGCTGCCACAGCAAAGGTGCCAGCGGGGAAAAGTGATGCTGGTCCTCACTGCCTCCTGGAACCCCTTCAAATGCCCCAGACAATTTGGCCCTCTCTGCTTTCCTGCGCACTCTAGCCTCAAAAGCACCTTTTTTCGCTTTCGGCGCTGTTTGGAGCAAAAAAGACAAACGTCCAGCTTTTGCTGCCACAGCAAAGGTGCCAGCGGGGAAAAGTAATGCAGGTCCTCACTGCCTCCTGGAACCCTTTCAAATGCCCCAGACAATTTGGCCCTCTCTGCTTTCCTGCGGACTCCATCCTCAAAAGCACCTGTTTTCACTTTCGGCAGCCTCCGGAGCAAAAAAGACAAACGTCCAGCTTTTGCTGCCACAGCAAAGGTGCCAGCGGGCAAAAGTAATGCTGGTTCTCACTGCGTCCTGGAACCCCTTCAAATGCCCTACACAATTTGGCCCTCTCTGCTTTCCCGGGGACTCCATCCTCAAAAGCAGCTGTTTTCGCTTTCGGCATCCTCAGGAGCAAAAAAGACAAACGTCCAGCTTTTGCTGCCACAGCAAAGGTGCCAGCGGGGAAAAGTAATGCTGGTTCTCACTGCCTCCTGGAACCCTTTCAAATGCCCCAGACAATTTGGCCCTCTCTGCTTTCCTGCGGACTCCATCCTCAAAAGCACCTGTTTTCGCTTTCGGCAGCCTCCGGAGCAAAAAAGACAAACGTCCAGCTTTTGCTGCCACAGCAAAGGTGCCAGCGGGGAAAAGTAATGCTGGTTCTCACTGCGTCCTGGAACCTCTTCAAATGCCCCAGACAATTTGGCCCTCTCTGCTTTCCTGCGGACTCCATCCTCAAAAGCACCTGTTTTCGCTTTCGGCAACCTCCGGAGCAAAAAAGAAAAACGTACAGCTTTTGCTGCCACAGCAAAGGTGCCAGCGGGGAAAAGTGATGCTGGTTCTCACTGCCTCCTGGAACTCTTTCAAATGCCCCAGACAATTTGGCCCTCTCTGCTTTCCTGCGGACTCCATCCTCAAAAGCACCTGTTTTCACTTTCGGCAGCGTCCGGAGCAAAAAAGACAAACGTCCAGCTTTTGCTGCCACAGCAAAGGTGCCAGCGGGGAAAAGTAATGCTGGTTCTCACTGCCTCCTGGAACCCTTTCAAATGCCACAGACAATTTGGCCCTCTCTGCTTTCCTGCGGACTCCATCCTCAAAAGCACCTGTTTTCGCTTTCGGCAGCCTCCGGAGCAAAAAAGACAAACGTCCAGCTTTTGCTGCCACAGCAAAGGTGCCAGCGGGGAAAAGTAATGCTGGTTCTCACTGCCTCCTGGAACCTCTTCAAATGCCCCAGACAATTTGGCCCTCTCTGCTTTCCTGCGGACTCCATCCTCAAAAGCACCTGTTTTCACTTTCGGCAGCCTCCGGAGCAAAAAAGACAAACGTCCAGCTTTTGCTGCCACAGCAAAGGTGCCAGCGGGGAAAAGTAATGCTGGTTCTCACTGCCTCCTGGAACCCTTTCAAATACCCCAGACAATTTGGCCCTCTCTGCTTTCCTGCGGACTCCATCCTCAAAAGCACCTGTTTTCGCTTTCGGCAGCCTCCGGAGCAAAAAAGACAAACGTCCAGCTTTTGCTGCCACAGCAAAGGTGCCAGCGGGCAAAACTAATGCTGGTTCTCACTGCCTCCTGGAACCTCTTCAAATGCCCCAGACAATTTGGCCCTCTCTGCTTTCCTGCGGACTCCATCCTCAAAAGCACCTGTTTTCGCTTTCGGCAACCTCCGGAGCAAAAAAGAAAAACGTCCAGCTTTTGCTGCCACAGCAAAGGAGCCAGCGGGGAAAAGTGATGCTGGTTCTCACTGCTTCCTGGAACTATTTCAAATGCCACAGACAATTTGGCCCTCTCTGCTTTCCTGCGGACTCCATCCTCAAAAGCACCTGTTTTCGCTTTCGGCAACCTCCGGAGCAAAAAAGAAAAACGTACAGCTTTTGCTGCCACAGCAAAGGAGCCAGCGGGGAAAAGTGATGCTGGTTCTCACTGCCTCCTGGAACCTCTTCAAATGCCCCAGACAATTTGGCCCTCTCTGCTTTCCTGCGGACTCCATCCTCAAAAGCACCTGTTTTCGCTTTCGGCAGCCTCCGGAGCAAAAAATACAAACGTCCAGCTTTTGCTGCCACAGCAAAGGTGCCAGCGGGGAAAAGTAATGCTGGTTCTCACTGCCTCCTGGAACCCTTTCAAATGCCACAGACAATTTGGCCCTCTCTGCTTTCCTGCAGACTCCATCCTCAAAAGCACCTGTTTTCGCTTTCGGCAGCCTCCGGAGCAAAAAAGACAAACGTCCAGCTTTTGCTGCCACAGCAAAGGTGCCAGCGGGGAAAAGTAATGCTGGTTCTCACTGCCTCCTGGAACCTCTTCAAATGCCCCAGACAATTTGGCCCTCTCTGCTTTCCTGCGGACTCCATCCTCAAAAGCACCTGTTTTCACTTTCGGCAGCCTCCGGAGCAAAAAAGACAAACGTCCAGCTTTTGCTGCCACAGCAAAGGTGCCAGCGGGGAAAAGTAATGCTGGTTCTCACTGCCTCCTGGAACCCTTTCAAATACCCCAGACAATTTGGCCCTCTCTGCTTTCCTGCGGACTCCATCCTCAAAAGCACCTGTTTTCGCTTTCGGCAGCCTCCGGAGCAAAAAAGACAAACGTCCAGCTTTTGCTGCCACAGCAAAGGTGCCAGCGGGCAAAACTAATGCTGGTTCTCACTGCCTCCTGGAACCTCTTCAAATGCCCCAGACAATTTGGCCCTCTCTGCTTTCCTGCGGACTCCATCCTCAAAAGCACCTGTTTTCGCTTTCGGCAACCTCCGGAGCATAAAAGAAAAACGTCCAGCTTTTGCTGCCACAGCAAAGGAGCCAGCGGGGAAAAGTGATGCTGGTTCTCACTGCTTCCTGGAACTATTTCAAATGCCACAGACAATTTGGCCCTCTCTGCTTTCCTGCGGACTCCATCCTCAAAAGCACCTGTTTTCGCTTTCGGCAACCTCCGGAGCAAAAAAGAAAAACGTACAGCTTTTGCTGCCACAGCAAAGGTGCCAGCGGGGAAAAGTGATGCTGGTCCTCACTGCCTCCTGGAACCCCTTCAAATGCCCCAGACAATTTGGCCCTCTCTGCTTTCCTGCGCACTCTAGCCTCAAAAGCACCTTTTTTCGCTTTCGGCGCTGTTTGGAGCAAAAAAGACAAACGTCCAGCTTTTGCTGCCACAGCAAAGGTGCCAGCGGGGAAAAGTAATGCAGGTCCTCACTGCCTCCTGGAACCCTTTCAAATGCCCCAGACAATTTGGCCCTCTCTGCTTTCCTGCGGACTCCATCCTCAAAAGCACCTGTTTTCACTTTCGGCAGCCTCCGGAGCAAAAAAGACAAACGTCCAGCTTTTGCTGCCACAGCAAAGGTGCCAGCGGGCAAAAGTAATGCTGGTTCTCACTGCGTCCTGGAACCCCTTCAAATGCCCTACACAATTTGGCCCTCTCTGCTTTCCCGGGGACTCCATCCTCAAAAGCAGCTGTTTTCGCTTTCGGCATCCTCAGGAGCAAAAAAGACAAACGTCCAGCTTTTGCTGCCACAGCAAAGGTGCCAGCGGGGAAAAGTAATGCTGGTTCTCACTGCCTCCTGGAACCCTTTCAAATGCCCCAGACAATTTGGCCCTCTCTGCTTTCCTGCGGACTCCATCCTCAAAAGCACCTGTTTTCGCTTTCGGCAGCCTCCGGAGCAAAAAAGACAAACGTCCAGCTTTTGCTGCCACAGCAAAGGTGCCAGCGGGGAAAAGTAATGCTGGTTCTCACTGCGTCCTGGAACCTCTTCAAATGCCCCAGACAATTTGGCCCTCTCTGCTTTCCTGCGGACTCCATCCTCAAAAGCACCTGTTTTCGCTTTCGGCAACCTCCGGAGCAAAAAAGAAAAACGTACAGCTTTTGCTGCCACAGCAAAGGTGCCAGCGGGGAAAAGTGATGCTGGTTCTCACTGCCTCCTGGAACTCTTTCAAATGCCCCAGACAATTTGGCCCTCTCTGCTTTCCTGCGGACTCCATCCTCAAAAGCACCTGTTTTCACTTTCGGCAGCGTCCGGAGCAAAAAAGACAAACGTCCAGCTTTTGCTGCCACAGCAAAGGTGCCAGCGGGGAAAAGTAATGCTGGTTCTCACTGCCTCCTGGAACCCTTTCAAATGCCACAGACAATTTGGCCCTCTCTGCTTTCCTGCGGACTCCATCCTCAAAAGCACCTGTTTTCGCTTTCGGCAGCCTCCGGAGCAAAAAAGACAAACGTCCAGCTTTTGCTGCCACAGCAAAGGTGCCAGCGGGGAAAAGTAATGCTGGTTCTCACTGCCTCCTGGAACCTCTTCAAATGCCCCAGACAATTTGGCCCTCTCTGCTTTCCTGCGGACTCCATCCTCAAAAGCACCTGTTTTCACTTTCGGCAGCCTCCGGAGCAAAAAAGACAAACGTCCAGCTTTTGCTGCCACAGCAAAGGTGCCAGCGGGGAAAAGTAATGCTGGTTCTCACTGCCTCCTGGAACCCTTTCAAATACCCCAGACAATTTGGCCCTCTCTGCTTTCCTGCGGACTCCATCCTCAAAAGCACCTGTTTTCGCTTTCGGCAGCCTCCGGAGCAAAAAAGACAAACGTCCAGCTTTTGCTGCCACAGCAAAGGTGCCAGCGGGCAAAACTAATGCTGGTTCTCACTGCCTCCTGGAACCTCTTCAAATGCCCCAGACAATTTGGCCCTCTCTGCTTTCCTGCGGACTCCATCCTCAAAAGCACCTGTTTTCGCTTTCGGCAACCTCCGGAGCAAAAAAGAAAAACGTCCAGCTTTTGCTGCCACAGCAAAGGAGCCAGCGGGGAAAAGTGATGCTGGTTCTCACTGCTTCCTGGAACTATTTCAAATGCCACAGACAATTTGGCCCTCTCTGCTTTCCTGCGGACTCCATCCTCAAAAGCACCTGTTTTCGCTTTCGGCAACCTCCGGAGCAAAAAAGAAAAACGTACAGCTTTTGCTGCCACAGCAAAGGAGCCAGCGGGGAAAAGTGATGCTGGTTCTCACTGCCTCCTGGAACCTCTTCAAATGCCCCAGACAATTTGGCCCTCTCTGCTTTCCTGCGGACTCCATCCTCAAAAGCACCTGTTTTCGCTTTCGGCAGCCTCCGGAGCAAAAAATACAAACGTCCAGCTTTTGCTGCCACAGCAAAGGTGCCAGCGGGGAAAAGTAATGCTGGTTCTCACTGCCTCCTGGAACCCTTTCAAATGCCACAGACAATTTGGCCCTCTCTGCTTTCCTGCAGACTCCATCCTCAAAAGCACCTGTTTTCGCTTTCGGCAGCCTCCGGAGCAAAAAAGACAAACGTCCAGCTTTTGCTGCCACAGCAAAGGTGCCAGCGGGGAAAAGTAATGCTGGTTCTCACTGCCTCCTGGAACCTCTTCAAATGCCCCAGACAATTTGGCCCTCTCTGCTTTCCTGCGGACTCCATCCTCAAAAGCACCTGTTTTCACTTTCGGCAGCCTCCGGAGCAAAAAAGACAAACGTCCAGCTTTTGCTGCCACAGCAAAGGTGCCAGCGGGGAAAAGTAATGCTGGTTCTCACTGCCTCCTGGAACCCTTTCAAATACCCCAGACAATTTGGCCCTCTCTGCTTTCCTGCGGACTCCATCCTCAAAAGCACCTGTTTTCGCTTTCGGCAGCCTCCGGAGCAAAAAAGACAAACGTCCAGCTTTTGCTGCCACAGCAAAGGTGCGAGCGGGCAAAACTAATGCTGGTTCTCACTGCCTCCTGGAACCTCTTCAAATGCCCCAGACAATTTGGCCCTCTCTGCTTTCCTGCGGACTCCATCCTCAAAAGCACCTGTTTTCGCTTTCGGCAACCTCCGGAGCAAAAAAGAAAAACGTCCAGCTTTTGCTGCCACAGCAAAGGAGCCAGCGGGGAAAAGTGATGCTGGTTCTCACTGCCTCCTGGAACCTCTTCAAATGCCCCAGACAATTTGGCCCTCTCTGCTTTCCTGCGGACTCCATCCTCAAAAGCACCTGTTTTCGCTTTCGGCATCCTCCGGAGCAAAAAAGACAAACGTCCAGCTTTTGCTGCCACAGCAAAGGTGCCAGCGGGGAAAAGTAATGCTGGTTCTCACTGCCTCCTGGAACCCTTTCAAATACCCCAGACAATTTGGCCCTCTCTGCTTTCCTGCGGACTCCATCCTCAAAAGCACCTGTTTTCGCTTTCGGCAGCCTCCGGAGCAAAAAAGACAAACGTCCAGCTTTTGCTGCCACAGCAAAGGTGCCAGCGGGCAAAACTAATGCTGGTTCTCACTGCCTCCTGGAACCTCTTCAAATGCCCCAGACAATTTGGCCCTCTCTGCTTTCCTGCGGACTCCATCCTCAAAAGCACCTGTTTTCGCTTTCGGCAACCTCCGGAGCATAAAAGAAAAACGTCCAGCTTTTGCTGCCACAGCAAAGGAGCCAGCGGGGAAAAGTGATGCTGGTTCTCACTGCTTCCTGGAACTATTTCAAATGCCACAGACAATTTGGCCCTCTCTGCTTTCCTGCGGACTCCATCCTCAAAAGCACCTGTTTTCGCTTTCGGCAACCTCCGGAGCAAAAAAGAAAAACGTACAGCTTTTGCTGCCACAGCAAAGGAGCCAGCGGGGAAAAGTGATGCTGGTTCTCACTGCCTCCTGGAACCTCTTCAAATGCCCCAGACAATTTGGCCCTCTCTGCTTTCCTGCGGACTCCATCCTCAAAAGCACCTGTTTTCGCTTTCGGCAGCCTCCGGAGCAAAAAATACAAACGTCCAGCTTTTGCTGCCACAGCAAAGGTGCCAGCGGGGAAAAGTAATGCTGGTTCTCACTGCCTCCTGGAACCCTTTCAAATGCCACAGACAATTTGGCCCTCTCTGCTTTCCTGCAGACTCCATCCTCAAAAGCACCTGTTTTCGCTTTCGGCAGCCTCCGGAGCAAAAAAGACAAACGTCCAGCTTTTGCTGCCACAGCAAAGGTGCCAGCGGGGAAAAGTAATGCTGGTTCTCACTGCCTCCTGGAACCTCTTCAAATGCCCCAGACAATTTGGCCCTCTCTGCTTTCCTGCGGACTCCATCCTCAAAAGCACCTGTTTTCACTTTCGGCAGCCTCCGGAGCAAAAAAGACAAACGTCCAGCTTTTGCTGCCACAGCAAAGGTGCCAGCGGGGAAAAGTAATGCTGGTTCTCACTGCCTCCTGGAACCCTTTCAAATACCCCAGACAATTTGGCCCTCTCTGCTTTCCTGCGGACTCCATCCTCAAAAGCACCTGTTTTCGCTTTCGGCAGCCTCCGGAGCAAAAAAGACAAACGTCCAGCTTTTGCTGCCACAGCAAAGGTGCGAGCGGGCAAAACTAATGCTGGTTCTCACTGCCTCCTGGAACCTCTTCAAATGCCCCAGACAATTTGGCCCTCTCTGCTTTCCTGCGGACTCCATCCTCAAAAGCACCTGTTTTCGCTTTCGGCAACCTCCGGAGCAAAAAAGAAAAACGTCCAGCTTTTGCTGCCACAGCAAAGGAGCCAGCGGGGAAAAGTGATGCTGGTTCTCACTGCCTCCTGGAACCTCTTCAAATGCCCCAGACAATTTGGCCCTCTCTGCTTTCCTGCGGACTCCATCCTCAAAAGCACCTGTTTTCGCTTTCGGCATCCTCCGGAGCAAAAAAGACAAACGTCCAGCTTTTGCTGCCACAGCAAAGGTGCCAGCGGGGAAAAGTAATGCTGGTTCTCACTGCCTCCTGGAACCTCTTCAAATGCCCCAGACAATTTGGCCCTCTCTGCTTTCCTGCGGACTCCATCCTCAAAAGCACCTGTTTTCGCTTTCGGCAAACTCCGGAGCTAAAAAGACAAACGTCCAGCTTTTGCTGCCACAGCAAAGGTGCCAGCGGGGAAAAGTGATGCTGGTCCTCACTGCCTCCTGGAACCCCTTCAAATGCCCCACACAATTTGGCCCTCTCTGCTTTCCTGCGGACTCCATCCTCAAAAGCAACTGTTTTCGCTTTCGGCAACCTCCGGAGCAAAAAAGACAAACGTCCAGGTTTTGCTGCCACAGCAAAGGTGCCAGCGGGGAAAAGTGATGCTGGTTCTCACTGCCTCCTGGAACCCTTTCAAATGCCCCAGACAATTTGGCCCTCTCTGCTTACCAGCGGACTCCATCCTCAAAAGCAGCTGTTTTCGCTTTCGGCATCCTCAGGAGCAAAAAAGACAAACGTCCAGCTTTTGCTGCCACAGCAAAGGTGCCAGCGGGGAAAAGTAATGCTGGTTCTCACTGCGTCCTGGAACCTCTTCAAATGCCCCAGACAATTTGGCCCTCTCTGCTTTCCTGCGGACTCCATCCTCAAAAGCACCTGTTTTCGCTTTCGGCAACCTCCGGAGCAAAAAAGAAAAACGTCCAGCTTTTGCTGCCACAGCAAAGGAGCCAGCGGGGAAAAGTGATGCTGGTTCTCACTGCCTCCTGGAACCTCTTCAAATGCCCCAGACAATTTGGCCCTCTCTGCTTTCCTGCGGACTCCATCCTCAAAAGCACCTGTTTTCGCTTTCGGCATCCTCCGGAGCAAAAAAGACAAACGTCCAGCTTTTGCTGCCACAGCAAAGGTGCCAGCGGGGAAAAGTAATGCTGGTTCTCACTGCCTCCTGGAACCTCTTCAAATGCCCCAGACAATTTGGCCCTCTCTGCTTTCCTGCGGACTCCATCCTCAAAAGCACCTGTTTTCGCTTTCGGCAAACTCCGGAGCTAAAAAGACAAACGTCCAGCTTTTGCTGCCACAGCAAAGGTGCCAGCGGGGAAAAGTAATGCTGGTGCTCACTGCCTCCTGGAACCCCTTCAAATGCCCCACACAATTTGGCCCTCTGTGCTTTCCTGCGGACTCTAGCCTCAAAAGTACCGTTTTTTACTTTCGGCGCTCTTTGGAGCAAAAAAGACAAACGTCCAGGTTTTGCTTCCACAGCAAAGGTGCCAGCGGGGAAAAGTGATGCTGGTCCTCACTGCCTCCTGGAACCCCTTCAAATGCCCCACACAATTTGGCCCTCTCTGCTTTCCTGCGGACTCTATCCTCAAAAGCACCTGTTTTCGCTTTCGGCAGCCTCCGGAGCAAAAAAGACAAACGTCCAGGTTTTGCTGCCACAGCAAAGGTGCCAGCGGGGAAAAGTGATGCTGGTTCTCACTGCTTCCTGGAACCCTTTCAAATGCCACAGACAATTTGGCCCTCTCTGCTTACCAGCGGACTCCATCCTCAAAAGCAGCTGTTTTCGCTTTCGGCATCCTCAGGAGCAAAAAAGACAAACGTCCAGCTTTTGCTGCCACAGCAAAGGTGCCAGCGGGGAAAAGTAATGCTGGTTCTCACTGCGTCCTGGAACCTCTTCAAATGCCCCAGACAATTTGGCCCTATCGGCTTTCATGCGGACTCCATCCTCAAAAGCACCTGTTTTCGCTTTCGGCAACTTCAGGAGCAAAAAAGACAAACGTCCAGGTTTTGCTGCCACAGCAAAGGTGCCAGCGGGGAAAAGTGATGCTGGTCCTCATTGCCTCCTGGAACCTCTTCAAATGCCCCAGACAATTTGGCCCTCTCTGCTTTCCTGCGGACTCCATCCTCAAAAGCACCTGTTTTGCTTTCGGCAGCCTCCGGAGCAAAAAAGACAAACGTCCAGCTTTTGCTGCCACAGCAAAGGTGCCAGCGGGGAAAAGTGATGCTGGTCCTCATTGCCTCCTGGAACCTCTTCAAATGCCACAGACAATTTGGCCCTCTCTGCTTTCCTGCGGACTCCATCCTCAAAAGCACCTGTTTTCGCTTTCGGCAACCTCCGGAGCAAAAAAGACAAACGTCCAGCTTTTGCTGCCACAGCAAAGGTGCCAGCGGGAAAAAGTGATGCTGGTCCTCACTGCCTCCTGGAACCCCTTCAAATGCCCCACACAATTTGGCCCTCTCTGCTTTCCTGCGCACTCTAGCCTCAAAAGCACCTTTTTTCACTTTCGGCGCTGTTTGGAGCAAAAAAGACAAACGTCCAGCTTTTGCTGCCACAGCAAAGGTGCCAGCGGGAAAAAGTGATGCTGGTCCTCACTGCCTCCTTGAACCCCTTCGAATGCCCCACACAATTTGGCCCTCTCTGCTTTCCTGCGCACTCTAGCCTCAAAAGCACCTTTTTTCACTTTCGGCGCCCCCTGGAGGAAAAAAGACAAACGTCCAGCTTTTGCTGCCACAGCAAATGTGCCAGCGGGAAAAAGTGATGCTGGTCCTCACTGCCTCCTGGAACCCCTTCAAATGCCCCACACAATTTGGCCCTCTCTGCTTTCCTGCGGACTCTAATCTCAAAAGCACCTTTTTTCACTTTCGGCGCTGTTTGGAGCAAAAAAGACAAACGTCCAGCTTTTGCTGCCACAGCAAAGGTGCCAGCGGGGAAAAGTGATGCTGGTCCTCACTGCCTCCTGGAACCCCTTCAAATGCCCCACACAATTTGGCCCTCTCTGCTTTCCTGCGCACTCTAGCCTCAAAAGCACCTTTTTCACTTTCGGCGCCCCCAGGAGGAAAAAAGACAAACGTCCAGCTTTTGCTGCCACAGCAAAGGTGCCAGCGGGAAAAAGTGATGCTGGTCCTCACTGCCTCCTGGAACCCCTTCAAATGCCCCACACAATTTGGCCCTCTCTGCTTTCCTGCGCACTCTAGCCTCAAAAGCACCTTTTTTCACTTTCGGCGACCCAGGAGCAAAAAAGACAAACGTCCAGCTTTTGCTGCCACAGCAAAGGTGCCAGCGGGGAAAAGTGATGCTGGTCCTCACTGCCTCCTGGAACCCCTTCAAATGCCCCACACAATTTGGCCCTCTCTGCTTTCCTGCGGAATATAGCCTGAAAAGCACCTTTTTTCACTTTCGGCGCTTCCTGGAAGAAAAAAGACCAACGTCCAGCTTTTGCTGCCACAGCAAAGGTGCCAGCGGGGAAAAGTGATGCTGGTCCTCACTGCCTCCTGGAACCCCTTCAAATGCCCCACACAATTTGGCCCTCTCTGCTTTCCTGCGCACTCTAGCCTCAAAAGCACCGTTTTTCACTTTCGGCGCCCCCTGGAGGAAAAAAGACAAACGTCCAACTTTTGCTGCCACAGCAAAGGTGCCAGCGGGGAAAAGTGATGCTGGTCCTCACTGCCTCCTGGAACCCCTTCAAATGCCCCACACAATTTGGCCCTCTCTGCTTTCCTGCGGACTCTAGCCTCAAAAGCACCTTTTTTCACTTTCGGCACTGTTTGGAGCAAAAAAGACAAACGTCCAGCTTTTGCTGCCACAGCAAAGGTGCCAGCGGGGAAAAGTGATGCTGGTCCTCACTGCCTCCTGGAACCCCTTCAAATGCCCCACACAATTTGGCCCTCTCTGCTTTCCTGCGCACTCTAGCCTCAAAAGCACCTTTTTTCACTTTCGGCGCCCTCCGGAGCAAAAAAGACAAACGTCCAGCTTTTGCTGCCACAGCAAAGGTGCCAGCGGGGAAAAGTGATGCTGGTCCTCACTGCCTCCTGAAACCCCTTCAAATGCCCCACACAATTTGGCCCTCTCTGCTTTCCTGCGGACTCTAGCCTCAAAAGCACCTTTTTTCACTTTCGGCGCCCCCTGGAGGAAAAAAGACAAACGTCCAGCTTTTGCTGCCACAGCAAAGGTGCCAGCGGGGAAAAGTGATGCTGGTTCTCACTGCCTCCTGGAACCCCTTCAAATGCCCCAGACAATTTGGCCCTCTCTGCTTTCCTGCGCACTCTAGCCTCCAAAGCACCTTTTTTCACTTTCGGCGACCTCCGGAACAAAAAAGACAAACGTCCAGCTTTTGCTGCCACAGCAAAGGTGCCAGCGGGGAAAAGTGATGCTGGTCCTCACTGCCTCCTGGAACCCATTCAAATGCCCCAGACAATTTGGCCCTCTCTGCTTTCCTGCGCACTCTAGCCTCAAAAGCACCTTTTTTCACTTTCGGCGCCCCCTGGTGGAAAAAGGACAAACGTCCAGCTTTTGCTGCCACAGCAAAGGTGCCAGCGGGGAAAAGTGATGCTGGTCCTCACTGCCTCCTGGAACCCCTTCAAATGCCCCACACAATTTGGCCCTCTCTCCTTTCCTGCGGACTCTAGCCTCAAAAGCACCTTTTTTCACTTTCGGCGCCCCCTGGAGGAAAATAGACAAACGTCCAGCTTTTGCTGCCACAGCAAAGGTGCCAGCGGGGAAAAGTGATGCTGGTCCTCACTGCCTCCTGGAACCTCTTCAAATGCCCCACACAATTTGGCCCTCTCTGCTTTCCTGCGCACTCTAGCCTCAAAAGCACCTTTTTCACTTTCGGCGCCCCCAGGAGGAAAAAAGACAAACGTCCAGCTTTTGCTGCCACAGCAAAGGTGCCAGCGGGGAAAAGTGATGCTGGTTCTCACTGCCTCCTGGAACCCCTTCAAATGCCCCACACAATTTGGCCCTCTCTGCTGTTCTGCGGAATATAGCCTCAAAAGCACCTTTTTTCACTTTCGGCGCTTCCTGGAGGAAAAAAGACCAACGTCCAGCTTTTGCTGCCACAGCAAAGGTGCCAGCGGGGAAAAGTGATGCTGGTTCTCACTGCCTCCTGGAACCCCTTCAAATGCCCCACACAATTTGGCCCTCTCTGCTGTCCTGCGGAATATAGCCTCAAAAGCACCTTTTTTCACTTTCGGCGCTGCCTGGAGGAAAAAAGACCAACGTCCAGCTTTTGCTGCCACAGCAAAGGTGCCAGCGGGGAAAAGTGATGCTGGTCCTCACTGCCTCCTGGAACCCCTTCAAATGCCCCAGACAATTTGGCCCTCTCTGCTTTCCTGCGCACTCTAGCCTCAAAAGCACCTTTTTTCGCTTTCGGCGCTGTTTGGAGCAAAAAAGACAAACGTCCAGCTTTTGCTGCCACAGCAAAGGTGCCAGCGGGGAAAAGTAATGCTGGTTCTCACTGCGTCCTGGAACCCCTTCAAATGCCCTACACAATTTGGCCCTCTCTGCTTTCCCGGGGACTCCATCCTCAAAAGCAGCTGTTTTCGCTTTCGGCATCCTCAGGAGCAAAAAAGACAAACGTCCAGCTTTTGCTGCCACAGCAAAGGTGCCAGCGGGGAAAAGTAATGCTGGTTCTCACTGCCTCCTGGAACCCTTTCAAATGCCCCAGACAATTTGGCCCTCTCTGCTTTCCTGCGGACTCCATCCTCAAAAGCACCTGTTTTCGCTTTCGGCAACCTCCGGAGCAAAAAAGACAAACGTCCAGGTTTTGCTTCCACAGCAAAGGTGCCAGCAGGGAAAAGTGATACTGGTCCTCATTGCCTCCTGGAACCTCTTCAAATGCCACAGACAATTTAGCCCTCTCTGCTTTCCTGCGGACTCCATCCTCAAAAGCACCTGTTTTCGCTTTCGGCAACTCCGGAGTAAAAAAGACAAACGTCCAGGTTTTGCCGCCACAGCAAAGGTGCCAGCGGGCAAAAGTAATGCTGGTTCTCACTGCGTCCTGGAACCCTTTCAAATACCCCAGACAATTTGGCCCTCTCTGCTTTCCTGCGGACTCCATCCTCAAAAGCACCTGTTTTCGCTTTCGGCAGCCTCCGGAGCAAAAAAGACAAACGTCCAGCTTTTGCTGCCACAGCAAAGGTGCCAGCGGGGAAAAGTAATGCTGGTTCTCACTGCCTCCTGGAACCCTTTCAAATGCCACAGACAATTTGGCCCTCTCTGCTTACCAGCGGACTCCATCCTCAAAAGCAGCTGTTTTCGCTTTCGGCATCCTCAGGAGCAAAACAGTCAAACGTCCAGCTTTTGCTGCCACAGCAAAGGTGCCAGCGGGGAAAAGTAATGCTGGTTCTCACTGCCTCCTGGAACCTCTTCAAATGCCCCAGACAATTTGGCCCTCTCTGCTTTCCTGCGGACTCCATCCTCAAAAGCACCTGTTTTCGCTGTCGGCAACTTCAGGAGCAAAAAAGACAAACGTCCAGGTTTTGCTGCCACAGCAAAGGTGCCAGCGGGGAAAAGTGATGCTGGTCCTCATTGCCTCCTGGAACCTCTTCAAATGCCCCAGACAATTTGGCCCTCTCTGCTTTCCTGCGGACTCCATCCTCAAAAGCACCTGTTTTCGCTTTCGGCAGCCTCCGGAGCAAAAAAGACAAACGTCCAGCTTTTGCTGCCACAGCAAAGGTGCCAGCGGGGAAAAGTGATGCTGGTCCTCATTGCCTCCTGGAACCTCTTCAAATGCCACAGACAATTTGGCCCTCTCTGCTTTCCTGCGGTCTCCAGCCTCAAAAGCACCTGTTTTCGCTTTTGGCAACCTCCGGACCAAAAAAGACAAACGTACAGCTTTTGCTGCCACAGCAAAGGTGCCAGCCGGGAAAAGTAATGCTGGTTCTCACTGCCTCCTGGAACTCTTTCAAATGCCACAGACAATTTGGCCCTCTCTGCTTTCCTGCGGACTCCATCCTCAAAAGCACCTGTTTTCGCTTTCGGCAGCCTCCGGAGCAAAAAAGACAAACGTCCAGCTTTTGCTGCCACAGCAAAGGTGCCAGCGGGGAAAAGTAATGCTGGTTCTCACTGCCTCCTGGAACCCTTTCAAATGCCACAGACAATTTGGCCCTCTCTGCTTTCCTGCGGACTCCATCCTCAAAAGCACCTGTTTTCGCTTTCGGCAACCTCCGGAGCAAAAAAGACAAACGTCCAGCTTTTGCTGCCACAGCAAAGGTGCCAGCGGGGAAAAGTAATGCTGGTTCTCACTGCCTCCTGGAACTCTTTCAAATGCCACAGACAATTTGGCCCTCTCTGCTTTCCTGCGGACTCCATCCTCAAAAGCACATATGTTCGCTTTCGGCAGCCTCCGGAGCAAAAAAGACAAACGTCCAGCTTTTGCTGCCACAGCAAAGGTGCCAGCGGGGAAAAGTAATGCTGGTTCTCACTGCCTCCTGGAACCCTTTCAAATGCCCCAGACAATTTGGCCCTCTCTGCTTTCCTGTGGACTCCATCCTCAAAAGCACCTGTTTTCGCTTTTGGCAGCCTCCAGAGCAAAAAAGAAAAACGTACAGCTTTTGCTGCCACAGCAAAGGAGCCAGCGGGGAAAAGTGATGCTGGTTCTCACTGCCTCCTGGAACTCTTTCAAATGCCCCAGACAATTTGGCCCTCTCTGCTTTCCTGCAGAATCCATCCTCAAAAGCACCTGTTTTCGCTTTCGGCATCCTCCGGAGCAAAAAAGACAAACGTACAGCTTTTGCTGCCACAGCAAAGGTGCCAGCGGGGAAAAGTAATGCTGGTTCTCACTGCCTCCTGGAACCCCTTCAAATGCCCCACACAATTTGGCCCTCTCTGCTTTCCTGCGCACTCTAGCCTCAAAAGCACCTTTTTTCACTTTCGGCGCCCTCCGGAGCAAAAAAGACAAACGTCCAGCTTTTGCTGCCACAGCAAAGGTGCCAGCGGGGAAAAGTGATGCTGGTCCTCACTGCCTCCTGGAACCCCTTCAAATGCCCCAGACAATTTGGCCCTCTCTGCTTTCCTGCGGACTCTAGCCTCAAAAGCACCTTTTTTCACTATCGGCGCCCCCTGGAGGAAAAAAGACAAACGTCCAGCTTTTGCTGCCACAGCAAAGGTGCTAGCGGGGAAAAGTGATGCTGGTCCTCACTGCCTCCTGGAACCCCTTCAAATGCCCCAGACAATTTGGCCCTCTCTGCTTTCCTGCGCACTCTAGCCTCCAAAGCACCTTTTTTCACTTTCGGCGACCTCCGGAACAAAAAAGACAAACGTCCAGCTTTTGCTGCCACAGCAAAGGTGCCAGCGGGGAAAAGTGATGCTGGTCCTCACTGCCTCCTGGAACCCATTCAAATGCCCCATACAATTTGGCCCTCTCTGCTTTCCTGCGCACTCTAGCCTCAAAAGCACCTTTTTTCACTTTCGGCGCCCCCTGGTGGAAAAAGGACAAACGTCCAGCTTTTGCTGCCACAGCAAAGGTGCCAGCGGGGAAAAGTGATGCTGGTCCTCACTGCCTCCTGGAACCCCTTCAAATGCCCCACACAATTTGGCCCTCTCTGCTTTCCTGCGGACTCTAGCCTCAAAAGCACCTTTTTTCACTTTCGGCGCCCCCTGGAGGAAAAAAGACAAACGTCCAGCTTTTGCTGCCACAGCAAAGGTGCCAGCGGGGAAAAGTGATGCTGGTCCTCACTGCCTCCTGGAACCTCTTCAAATGCCCCACACAATTTGGCCCTCTCTGCTTTCCTGCGCACTCTAGCCTCAAAAGCACCTTTTTCACTTTCGGCGCCCCCAGGAGGAAAAAAGACAAACGTCCAGCTTTTGCTGCCACAGCAAAGGTGCCAGCGGGGAAAAGTGATGCTGGTCCTCACTGCCTCCTGGAACCCCTTCAAATGCCCCACACAATTTGGCCCTCTCTGCTGTCCTGCGGAATATAGCCTCAAAAGCACCTTTTTTCACTTTCGGCGCTTCCTGGAGGAAAAAAGGCCAACGTCCAGCTTTTGCTGCCACAGCAAAGGTGCCAGCGGGGAAAAGTGATGCTGGTCCTCACTGCCTCCTGGAACCCCTTCAAATGCCCCAGACAATTTGGCCCTCTCTGCTTTCCTGCGGAATATAGCCTCAAAAGCACCTTTTTTCACTTTCGGCGCTTCCTGGAGGAAAAAAGACCAATGTCCAGCTTTTGCTGCCACAGCAAAGGTGCCAGCGGGGAAAAGTGATGCTGGTCCTCACTGCCTCCTGGAACCCCTTCAAATGCCCCAGACAATTTGGCCCTCTCTGCTTTCCTGCGCACTCTATCCTCAAAAGCACCTTTTTTCACTTTCTGCGCCCTCCGGAGGAAAAAAGACAAACGTCCAGCTTTTGCTGCCACAGCAAAGGTGCCAGCGGGGAAAAGTGATGCTGGTCCTCACTGCCTCCTGGAACCCTTTCAAATGCCCCAGACAATTTGGCCCTCTCTGCTTTCCTGCGCACTCTAGCCTCAAAAGCACCTTTTTTCGCTTTCGGCGCTGTTTGGAGCAAAAAAGACAAACGTCCAGCTTTTGCTGCCACAGCAAAGGTGCCAGCGGGCAAAAGTAATGCTGGTTCTCACTGCGTCCTGGAACCCCTTCAAATGCCCTACACAATTTGGCCCTCTCTGCTTTCCCGGGGACTCCATCCTCAAAAGCAGCTGTTTTCGCTTTCGGCATCCTCAGGAGCAAAAAAGACAAACGTCCAGCTTTTGCTGCCACAGCAAAGGTGCCAGCGGGGAAAAGTAATGCTGGTTCTCACTGCCTCCTGGAACCCTTTCAAATGCCCCAGACAATTTGGCCCTCTCTGCTTTCCTGCGGACTCCATCCTCAAAAGCACCTGTTTTCGCTTTCGGCAGCCTCCGGAGCAAAAAAGACAAACGTCCAGCTTTTGCTGCCACAGCAAAGGTGCCAGCGGGGAAAAGTAATGCTGGTTCTCACTGCGTCCTGGAACCTCTTCAAATGCCCCAGACAATTTGGCCCTCTCTGCTTTCCTGCGGACTCCATCCTCAAAAGCACCTGTTTTCGCTTTCGGCAACCTCCGGAGCAAAAAAGAAAAACGTCCAGCTTTTGCTGCCACAGCAAAGGAGCCAGCGGGGAAAAGTGATGCTGGTTCTCACTGCCTCCTGGAACTCTTTCAAATGCCCCAGACAATTTGGCCCTCTCTGCTTTCCTGCAGAATCCATCCTCAAAAGCACCTGTTTTCGCTTTCGGCATCCTCCGGAGCAAAAAAGACAAACGTACAGCTTTTGCTGCCACAGCAAAGGTGCCAGCGGGGAAAAGTAATGCTGGTTCTCACTGCCTCCTGGAACCTCTTCAAATGCCACAGACAATTTGGCCCTCTCTGCTTTCCTGCGGACTCCATCCTCAAAAGCACCTTTTTTCGCTTTCGGCAACCTCCGGAGCAAAAAAGACAAACGTCCAGGTTTTGCTTCCACAGCAAAGGTGCCAGCAGGGAAAAGTGATACTGGTCCTCATTGCCTCCTGGAACCTCTTCAAATGCCACAGACAATTTGGCCCTCTCTGCTTTCCTGCGGACTCCATCCTCAAAAGCACCTGTTTTCGCTTTCGGCAACTCCGGAGCAAAAAAGACAAACGTCCAGGTTTTGCCGCCACAGCAAAGGTGCCAGCGGGCAAAAGTAATGCTGGTTCTCACTGCCTCCTGGAACCCTTTCAAATACCCCAGACAATTTGGCCCTCTCTGCTTTCCTGCGGACTCCATCCTCAAAAGCACCTGTTTTCGCTTTCGGCAGCCTCCGGAGCAAAAAAGACAAACGTCCAGCTTTTGCTGCCACAGCAAAGGTGCCAGCGGGGAAAAGTAATGCTGGTTCTCACTGCCTCCTGGAACCCTTTCAAATGCCACAGACAATTTGGCCCTCTCTGCTTACCAGCGGACTCCATCCTCAAAAGCAGCTGTTTTCGCTTTCGGCATCCTCAGGAGCAAAACAGTCAAACGTCCAGCTTTTGCTGCCACAGCAAAGGTGCCAGCGGGGAAAAGTAATGCTGGTTCTCACTGCGTCCTGGAACCTCTTCAAATGCCCCAGACAATTTGGCCCTATCGGCTTTCATGCGGACTCCATCCTCAAAAGCACCTGTTTTCGCTGTCGGCAACTTCAGGAGCAAAAAAGACAAACGTCCAGGTTTTGCTGCCACAGCAAAGGTGCCAGCGGGGAATAGTGATGCTGGTCCTCATTGCCTCCTGGAACCTCTTCAAATGCCCCAGACAATTTGGCCCTCTCTGCTTTCCTGCGGACTCCATCCTCAAAAGCACCTGTTTTCGCTTTCGGCATCCTCCGGAGCAAAAAAGACAAACGTCCAGCTTTTGCTGCCACAGCAAAGGTGCCAGCGGGGAAAAGTGATGCTGGTCCTCATTGCCTCCTGGAACCTCTTCAAATGCCACAGACAATTTGGCCCTCTCTGCTTTCCTGCGGAATCCATCCTCAAAAGCACCTGTTTTCGCTTTCGGCAACCTCCGGACCAAAAAAGACAAACGTACAGCTTTTGCTGCCACAGCAAAGGTGCCAGCCGGGAAAAGTAATGCTGGTTCTCACTGCCTCCTGGAACTCTTTCAAATGCCACAGACAATTTGGCCCTCTCTGATTTCCTGCGGACTCCATCCTCAAAAGCACCTGTTTTCGCTTTCGGCAGCCTCCGGAGCAAAAAAGACAAACGTCCAGCTTTTGCTGCCACAGCAAAGGTGCCAGCGGGGAAAAGTAATGCTGGTTCTCACTGCCTCCTGAAACCCTTTCAAATGCCACAGACAATTTGGCCCTCTCTGCTTTCCTGCGGACTCCATCCTCAAAAGCACCTGTTTTCGCTTTCGGCAACCTCCGGAGCAAAAAAGACAAACGTCCAGCTTTTGCTGCCACAGCAAAGGTGCCAGCGGGGAAAAGTAATGCTGGTTCTCACTGCCTCCTGGAACTCTTTCAAATGCCACAGACAATTTGGCCCTCTCTGCTTTCCTGCGGACTCCATCCTCAAAAGCACCTATTTTCGCTTTCGGCAGCCTCCGGAGCAAAAAAGACAAACGTCCAGCTTTTGCTGCCACAGCAAAGGTGCCAGCGGGGAAAAGTAATGCTGGTTCTCACTGCCTCCTGGAACCCTTTCAAATGCCCCAGACAATTTGGCCCTCTCTGCTTTCCTGTGGACTCCATCCTCAAAAGCACCTGTTTTCGCTTTCGGCAGCCTCCGGAGCAAAAAAGAAAAACGTACAGCTTTTGCTGCCACAGCAAAGGAGCCAGCGGGGAAAAGTGATGCTGGTTCTCACTGCCTCCTGGAACTCTTTCAAATGCCCCAGACAATTTGGCCCTCTCTGCTTTCCTGCAGAATCCATCCTCAAAAGCACCTGTTTTCGCTTTCGGCATCCTCCGGAGCAAAAAAGACAAACGTACAGCTTTTGCTGCCACAGCAAAGGTGCCAGCGGGGAAAAGTAATGCTGGTTCTCACTGCCTCCTGGAACCTCTTCAAATGCCACAGACAATTTGGCCCTCTCTGCTTTCCTGCGGACTCCATCCTCAAAAGCACCTTTTTTCGCTTTCGGCAACCTCCGGAGCAAAAAAGACAAACGTCCAGGTTTTGCTTCCACAGCAAAGGTGCCAGCAGGGAAAAGTGATACTGGTCCTCATTGCCTCCTGGAACCTCTTCAAATGCCACAGACAATTTGGCCCTCTCTGCTTTCCTGCGGACTCCATCCTCAAAAGCACCTGTTTTCACTTTCGGCAACTCCGGAGCAAAAAAGACAAACGTCCAGGTTTTGCCGCCACAGCAAAGGTGCCAGCGGTCAAAAGTAATGCTGGTTCTCACTGCCTCCTGGAACCCTTTCAAATACCCCAGACAATTTGGCCCTCTCTGCTTTCCTGCGGACTCCATCCTCAAAAGCACCTGTTTTCGCTTTCGGCAGCCTCCGGAGCAAAAAAGACAAACGTCCAGCTTTTGCTGCCACAGCAAAGGTGCCAGCGGGGAAAAGTAATGCTGGTTCTCACTGCCTCCTGGAACCCTTTCAAATGCCCCAGACAATTTGGCCCTCTCTGCTTACCAGCGGACTCCATCCTCAAAAGCACCTGTTTTCGCTTTCGGCATCCTCAGGAGCAAAACAGTCAAACGTCCAGCTTTTGCTGCCACAGCAAAGGTGCCAGCGGGGAAAAGTAATGCTGGTTCTCACTGCCTCCTGGAACCTCTTCAAATGCCCCAGACAATTTGGCCCTATCGGCTTTCATGCGGACTCCATCCTCAAAAGCACCTGTTTTCGCTGTCGGCAACTTCAAGAGCAAAAAAGACAAACGTCCAGCTTTTGCTGCAACAGCAAAGGTGCCAGCGGGGAAAAGTGATGCTGGTCCTCATTGCCTCCTGGAACCTCTTCAAATGCCACAGACAATTTGGCCCTCTCTGCTTTCCTGCGGACTCCAGCCTCAAAAGCACCTGTTTTCGCTTTCGGCAACCTCCGGACCAAAAAAGACAAACGTACAGCTTTTGCTGCCACAGCAAAGGTGCCAGCCGGGAAAAGTAATGCTGGTTCTCACTGCCTCCTCGAACTCTTTCAAATGCCACAGACAATTTGGCCCTCTCTGCTTTCCTGCGGACTCCATCCTCAAAAGCACCTGTTTTCGCTTTCGGCAGCCTCCGGAGCAAAAAAGACAAACGTCCAGCTTTTGCTGCCACAGCAAAGGTGCCAGCGGGGAAAAGTAATGCTGGTTCTCACTGCCTCCTGGAACCCTTTCAAATGCCACAGACAATTTGGCCCTCTCTGCTTTCCTGCGGACTCCATCCTCAAAAGCACCTGTTTTCGCTTTCGGCAACCTCCGGAGCAAAAAAGACAAACGTCCAGCTTTTGCTGCCACAGCAAAGGTGCCAGCGGGGAAAAGTAATGCTGGTTCTCACTGCCTCCTGGAACTCTTTCAAATGCCACAGACAATTTGGCCCTCTCTGCTTTCCTGCGGACTCCATCCTCAAAAGCACCTATTTTCGCTTTCGGCAGCCTCCGGAGCAAAAAAGACAAACGTCCAGCTTTTGCTGCCACAGCAAAGGTGCCAGCGGGGAAAAGTAATGCTGGTTCTCACTGCCTCCTGGAACCCTTTCAAATGCCCCAGACAATTTGGCCCTCTCTGCTTTCCTGTGGACTCCATCCTCAAAAGCACCTGTTTTTGCTTTCGGCAGCCTCCGGAGCAAAAAAGACAAACGTCCAGCTTTTGCTGCCACAGCAAAGGTGCCAGCGGGGAAAAGTAATGCTGGTTCTCACTGCCTCCTGGAACCCTTTCAAATGCCACAGACAATTTGGCCCTCTCTGCTTTCCTGCGGACTCCATCCTCAAAAGCACCTGTTTTCGCTTTCGGCAACTTCAGGAGCAAAAAAGACAAACGTCCAGCTTTTGCTGCCACAGCAAAGGTGCCAGCGGGGAAAAGTGATGCTGGTCCTCATTGCCTCCTGGAACCTCTTCAAATGCCCCAGACAATTTGGCCCTCTCTGCTTTCCTGCGGACTCCATCCTCAAAAGCACCTGTTTTCGCTTTCGGCATCCTCCGGAGCAAAAAAGACAAACGTCCAGCTTTTGCTGCCACAGCAAAGGTGCCAGCGGGGAAAAGTGATGCTGGTCCTCATTGCCTCCTGGAACCTCTTCAAATGCCACAGACAATTTGGCCCTCTCTGCTTTCCTGCGGACTCCATCCTCAAAAGCACCTGTTTTCGCTTTCGGCAACCTCCGGAGCAAAAAAGACAAACGTACAGCTTTTGCTGCCACAGCAAAGGTGCCAGCGGGGAAAAGTAATGCTGGTTCTCACTGCCTCCTGGAACTCTTTCAAATGCCCCAGACAATTTGGCCCTCTCTGCTTTCCTGCGGACTCCATCCTCAAAAGCACCTGTTTTCGCTTTCGGCAGCCTCCGGAGCAAAAAAGACAAACGTCCAGCTTTTGCTGCCACAGCAAAGGTGCCAGCGGGGAAAAGTAATGCTGGTTCTCACTGCCTCCTGGAACCCTTTCAAATGCCACAGACAATTTGGCCCTCTCTGCTTTCCTGTGGACTCCATCCTCAAAAGCACCTGTTTTCGCTTTCGGCAGCCTCCGGAGCAAAAAAGACAAACGTCCAGCTTTTGCTGCCACAGCAAAGGTGCCAGCGGGGAAAAGTAATGCTGGTTCTCACTGCCTCCTGGAACCTCTTCAAATGCCACAGACATTTTGGCCCTCTCTGCTTTCCTGCGGACTCCATCCTCAAAAGCACCTGTTTTCGCTTTCGGCAACCTCCGGAGCAAAAAAGACAAACGTCCAGCTTTTGCTGCCACAGCAAAGGTGCCAGCGGGGAAAAGTAATGCTGGTTCTCACTGCCTCCTGGAACCCTTTCAAATGCCACAGACAATTTGGCCCTCTCTGCTTTCCTGCGGACTCCATCCTCAAAAGCACCTGTTTTCGCTTTCGGCAGCCTCCGGAGCAAAAAAGACAAACGTCCAGCTTTTGCTGCCACAGCAAAGGTGCCAGCGGGGAAAAGTAATGCTGGTTCTCACTGCCTCCTGGAACCTCTTCAAATGCCCCAGACAATTTGGGCCTCTCTGCTTTCCTGCGGACTCCATCCTCAAAAGCACCTGTTTTCGCTTTTGGCAACCTCCGGAGCAAAAAAGACAAACGTCCAGCTTTTGCTGCCACAGCAAAGGTGCCAGCGGGGAAAAGTAATGCTGGTTCTCACTGCCTCCTGGAACTCTTTCAAATGCCCCAGAAAATTTGGCCCTCTCTGCTTTCCTGCGGACTCCATCCTCAAAAGCACCTGTTTTCGCTTTCGGCAGCCTCCGGAGCAAAAAAGACAAACGTCCAGCTTTTGCTGCCACAGCAAAGGTGCCAGCGGGGAAAAGTAATGCTCGTTCTCACTGCCTCCTGGAACCCTTTCAAATGCCCCAGACAATTTGGCCCTCTCTGCTTTCCTGTGGACTCCATGCTCAAAAGCACCTGTTTTCGCTTTCGGCAACCTCCGGAGCAAAAAAGACAAACGTCCAGCTTTTGCTGCCACAGCAAAGGTGCCAGCGGGGAAAAGTAATGCTGGTTCTCACTGCCTCCTGGAACCCTTTCAAATGCCCCAGACAATTTGGCCCTCTCTGCTTTCCTGCGGACTCCAGCCTCAAAAGCACCTGTTTTCGCTTTCGGCAGCCTCCGGAGCAAAAAAGACAAACGTCCAGCTTTTGCTGCCACAGTAAAGGTGCCAGCAGGGAAAAGTAATGCTGGTTCTCACTGCCTCCTGGAACCCTTTCAAATGCCCCAGACAATTAAACCCTCTCTGCTTTCCTGCGGACTCTATCCTCAAAAGCGACTTTTTTCACTTTCGGCGCCCTCCGGTGGTAAAAAGACAAACGTCCAGCTTTTGCTGCCACAGCAAAGGTGCCAGCGGGGAAAAGTGATGCTGGTTCTCACTGCCTCCTGGAACTCTTTCAAATGCCCCAGACAATTTGGCTCTCTCTGCTTACCAGCGGACTCCATCCTCAAAAGCACCTGTTTTCGCTTTCGGCAGCCTCCGGAGCAAAAAAGACAAACGTCCAGCTTTTGCTGCCACAGCAAAGGTGCCAGCGGGGAAAAGTAATGCTGGTTCTCACTGCCTCCTGGAACCTCTTCAAATGCCACAGACATTTTGGCCCTCTCTGCTTTCCTGCGGACTCCATCCTCAAAAGCACCTGTTTTCTCTTTCGGCAACCTCCGGAGTAAAAAAGACAAACGTCCAGCTTTTGCTGCCACAGCAAAGGTGCCAGCGGGGAAAAGTAATGCTGGTTCTCACTGCCTCCTGGAACCCTTTCAAATGCCACAGACAATTTGGCCCTCTCTGCTTTCCTGCGGACTCCATCCTCAAAAGCACCTGTTTTCGCTTTCGGCAGCCTCCGGAGCAAAAAAGACAAACGTCCAGCTTTTGCTGCCACAGCAAAGGTGCCAGCGGGGAAAAGTAATGCTGGTTCTCACTGCCTCCTGGAACCCTTTCAAATGCCGCAGACAATTTGGCCCTCTCTGCTTTCCTGTGGACTCCATCCTCAAAAGCACCTGTTTTCGCTTTCGGCAGCCTCCGGAGCAAAAAAGACAAACGTCCAGCTTTTGCTGCCACAGCAAAGGTGCCAGCGGGGAAAAGTAATGCTGGTTCTCACTGCCTCCTGGAACCTCTTCAAATGCCCCAGACAATTTGGCCCTCTCTGCTTTCCTGCGGACTCCATCCTCAAAAGCACCTGTTTTCGCTTTTGGCAACCTCCGGAGCAAAAAAGACAAACGTCCAGCTTTTGCTGCCACAGCAAAGGTGCCAGCGGGGAAAAGTAATGCTGGTTCTCACTGCCTCCTGGAACCCTTTCAAATGCCCCAGACAATTTGGCCCTCTCTGCTTTCCTGCGGACTCCATCCTCAAAAGCACCTGTTTTCGCTTTCGGCAGCCTCCGGAGCAAAAAAGACAAACGTCCAGCTTTTGCTGCCACAGCAAAGGTGCCAGCGGGGAAAAGTAATGCTGGTTCTCACTGCCTCCTGGAACCCTTTGAAATGCCACAGACAATTTGGCCCTCTCTGCTTTCCTGCGGACTCCATCCTCAAAAGCACCTGTTTTCGCTTTTGGCAACCTCCGGAGCAAAAAAGACAAACGTCCAGCTTTTGCTGCCACAGCAAAGGTGCCAGCGGGGAAAAGTAATGCTGGTTCTCACTGCCTCCTGGAACCCTTTCAAATGCCACAGACAATTTGGCCCTCTCTGCTTTCCTGCGGACTCCATCCTCAAAAGCACCTGTTTTCGCTTTCGGCAGCCTCCGGAGCAAAAAAGACAAACGTCCAGCTTTTGCTGCCACAGCAAAGGTGCCAGCGGGGAAAAGTAATGCTGGTTCTCACTGCCTCCTGGAACCCTTTCAAATGCCACAGACAATTTGGCCCTCTCTGCTTTCCTGCGGACTCCATCCTCAAAAGCACCTGTTTTCGCTTTCGGCAGCCTCCGGAGCAAAAAAGACAAACGTCCAGCTTTTGCTGCCACAGCAAAGGTGCCAGCGGGGAAAAGTAATGCTGGTTCTCACTGCCTCCTGGAACCTCTTCAAATGCCCCAGACAATTTGGCCCTCTCTGCTTTCCTGCGGACTCCATCCTCAAAAGCACCTGTTTTCGCTTTTGGCAACCTCCGGAGCAAAAAAGACAAACGTCCAGCTTTTGCTGCCACAGCAAAGGTGCCAGCGGGGAAAAGTAATGCTGGTTCTCACTGCCTCCTGGAACTCTTTCAAATGCCCCAGACAATTTGGCCCTCTCTGCTTTCCTGCGGACTCCATCCTCAAAAGCACCTGTTTTCGCTTTCGGCAGCCTCCGGAGCAAAAAAGACAAACGTCCAGCTTTTGCTGCCACAGCAAAGGTGCCAGCGGGGAAAAGTAATGCTCGTTCTCACTGCCTCCTGGAACCCTTTCAAATGCCACAGACAATTTGGCCCTCTCTGCTTTCCTGCGGACTCCATGCTCAAAAGCACCTGTTTTCGCTTTCGGCAACCTCCGGAGCAAAAAAGAAAAACGTCCAGCTTTTGCTGCCACAGCAAAGGTGCCAGCGGGGAAAAGTAATGCTGGTTCTCACTGCCTCCTGGAACCCTTTCAAATGCCCCAGACAATTTGGCCCTCTCTGCTTTCCTGCGGACTCCAGCCTCAAAAGCACCTGTTTTCGCTTTCGGCAGCCTCCGGAGCAAAAAAGACAAACGTCCAGCTTTTGCTGCCACAGTAAAGGTGCCAGCAGGGAAAAGTAATGCTGGTTCTCACTGCCTCCTGGAACCCTTTCAAATGCCCCAGACAATTAAGCCCTCTCTGCTTTCCTGCGGACTCTATCCTCAAAAGCGACTTTTTTCACTTTCGGCGCCCTCCGGTGGTAAAAAGACAAACGTCCAGCTTTTGCTGCCACAGCAAAGGTGCCAGCGGGGAAAAGTGATGCTGGTTCTCACTGCCTCCTGGAACTCTTTCAAATGCCCCAGACAATTTGGCTCTCTCTGCTTTCCTGCGGACTCCATCCTCAAAAGCACCTGTTTTCGCTTTCGGCAGCCTCCGGAGCAAAAAAGACAAATGTCCAGCTTTTGCTGCCACAGCAAAGGTGCCAGCGGGGAAAAGTAATGCTGGTTCTCACTGCCTCCTGGAACCTCTTCAAATGCCACAGACATTTTGGCCCTCTCTGCTTTCCTGCGGACTCCATCCTCAAAAGCACCTGTTTTCTCTTTCGGCAACCTCCGGAGTAAAAAAGACAAACGTCCAGCTTTTGCTGCCACAGCAAAGGTGCCAGCGGGGAAAAGTAATGCTGGTTCTCACTGCCTCCTGGAACCCTTTCAAATGCCACAGACAATTTGGCCCTCTCTGCTTTCCTGCGGACTCCATCCTCAAAAGCACCTGTTTTCGCTTTCGGCAGCCTCCGGAGCAAAAAAGACAAACGTCCAGCTTTTGCTGCCACAGCAAAGGTGCCAGCGGGGAAAAGTAATGCTGGTTCTCACTGCCTCCTGGAACCCTTTCAAATGCCGCAGACAATTTGGCCCTCTCTGCTTTCCTGTGGACTCCATCCTCAAAAGCACCTGTTTTCGCTTTCGGCAGCCTCCGGAGCAAAAAAGACAAACGTCCAGCTTTTGCTGCCACAGCAAAGGTGCCAGCGGGGAAAAGTAATGCTGGTTCTCACTGCCTCCTGGAACCTCTTCAAATGCCCCAGACAATTTGGCCCTCTCTGCTTTCCTGCGGACTCCATCCTCAAAAGCACCTGTTTTCGCTTTTGGCAACCTCCGGAGCAAAAAAGACAAACGTCCAGCTTTTGCTGCCACAGCAAAGGTGCCAGCGGGGAAAAGTAATGCTGGTTCTCACTGCCTCCTGGAACCCTTTCAAATGCCCCAGACAATTTGGCCCTCTCTGCTTTCCTGCGGACTCCATCCTCAAAAGCACCTGTTTTCGCTTTCGGCAGCCTCCGGAGCAAAAAAGACAAACGTCCAGCTTTTGCTGCCACAGCAAAGGTGCCAGCGGGGAAAAGTAATGCTGGTTCTCACTGCCTCCTGGAACCCTTTCAAATGCCACAGACAATTTGGCCCTCTCTGCTTTCCTGCGGACTCCATCCTCAAAAGCACCTGTTTTCGCTTTCGGCAGCCTCCGGAGCAAAAAAGACAAACGTCCAGCTTTTGCTGCCACAGTAAAGGTGCCAGCAGGGAAAAGTAATGCTGGTTCTCACTGCCTCCTGGAACTCCTTCAAATGCCACAGACAATTTGGCCCTCTCTGCTTTCCTGCGGACTCCAGCCTCAAAAGCACCTGTTTTCGCTTTCGGCAGCCTCCGGAGCAAAAAAGACAAACGTCCAGCTTTTGCTGCCACAGCAAAGGTGCCAGCGGGGAAAAGTAATGCTGGTTCTCACTGCCTCCTGGAACCCTTTCAAATGCCCCAGACAATTTGGCCCTCTCTGCTTTCCTGTGGACTCCATCCTCAAAAGCACCTGTTTTCGCTTTCGGCAGCCTCCGGAGCAAAAAAGACAAACGTCCAGCTTTTGCTGCCACAGCAAAGGTGCCAGCGGGGAAAAGTAATGCTGGTTCTCACTGCCTCCTGGAACCTCTTCAAATGCCCCAGACAATTTGGCCCTCTCTGCTTTCCTGCGGACTCCATCCTCAAAAGCACCTGTTTTCGCTTTTGGCAACCTCCGGAGCAAAAAAGACAAACGTCCGGCTTTTGCTGCCACAGCAAAGGTGCCAGCGGGGAAAAGTAATGCTGGTTCTCACTGCCTCCTGGAACCCTTTCAAATGCCCCAGACAATTTGGCCCTCTCTGCTTTCCTGCGGACTCCATCCTCAAAAGCACCTGTTTTCGCTTTCGGCAGCCTCCGGAGCAAAAAAGACAAACGTCCAGCTTTTGCTGCCACAGCAAAGGTGCCAGCGGGGAAAAGTAATGCTCGTTCTCACTGCCTCCTGGAACCCTTTCAAATGCCACAGACAATTTGGCCCTCTCTGCTTTCCTGCGGACTCCATGCTCAAAAGCACCTGTTTTCGCTTTCGGCAACCTCCGGAGCAAAAAAGACAAACGTCCAGCTTTTGCTGCCACAGCAAAGGTGCCAGCGGGGAAAAGTAATGCTGGTTCTCACTGCCTCCTGGAACCCTTTCAAATGCCCCAGACAATTTGGCCCTCTCTGCTTTCCTGCGGACTCCATCCTCAAAAGCACCTGTTTTCGCTTTCGGCAGCCTCCGGAGCAAAAAAGACAAACGTCCAGCTTTTGCTGCCACAGCAAAGGTGCCAGCGGGGAAAAGTAATGCTGGTTCTCACTGCCTCCTGGAACCCTTTCAAATGCCACAGACAATTTGGCCCTCTCTGCTTTCCTGTGGACTCCATCCTCAAAAGCACCTGTTTTCGCTTTCGGCAGCCTCCGGAGCAAAAAAGACAAACGTCCAGCTTTTGCTGCCACAGCAAAGGTGCCAGCGGGGAAAAGTAATGCTGGTTCTCACTGCCTCCTGGAACCCTTTCAAATGCCCCAGACAATTTGGCCCTCTCTGCTTTCCTGCGGACTCCATCCTCAAAAGCACCTGTTTTCGCTTTCGGCAGCCTCCGGAGCAAAAAAGACAAACGTCCAGCTTTTGCTGCCACAGCAAAGGTGCCAGCGGGGAAAAGTAATGCTGGTTCTCACTGCCTCCTGGAACCTCTTCAAATGCCACAGACAATTTGGCCCTCTCTGCTTTCCTGCGGACTCCATCCTCAAAAGCACCTGTTTTCGCTTTCGGCAGCCTCCGGAGCAAAAAAGACAAACGTCCAGCTTTTGCTGCCACAGCAAAGGTGCCAGCGGGGAAAAGTAATGCTGGTTCTCACTGCCTCCTGGAACCCTTTCAAATGCCCCAGACAATTAAGCCCTCTCTGCTTTCCTGCGGACTCTATCCTCAAAAGCGACTTTTTTCACTTTCGGCGCCCTCCGGTGGTAAAAAGACAAACGTCCAGCTTTTGCTGCCACAGCAAAGGTGCCAGCGGGGAAAAGTAATGCTGGTTCTCACTGCCTCCTGGAACCTCTTCAAATGCCACAGACATTTTGGCCCTCTCTGCTTTCCTGCGGACTCCATCCTCAAAAGCACCTGTTTTCGCTTTCGGCAACCTCCAGAGCAAAAAAGACAAACGTCCAGCTTTTGCTGCCACAGCAAAGGTGCCAGCGGGGAAAAGTAATGCTGGTTCTCACTGCCTCCTGGAACCCTTTCAAATGCCACAGACAATTTGGCCCTCTCTGCTTTCCTGCGGACTCCATCCTCAAAAGCACCTGTTTTCGCTTTCGGCAGCCTCCGGAGCAAAAAAGACAAACGTCCAGCTTTTGCTGCCACAGCAAAGGTGCCAGCGGGGAAAAGTAATGCTGGTTCTCACTGCCTCCTGGAACCCTTTCAAATGCCACAGACAATTTGGCCCTCTCTGCTTTCCTGCGGACTCCATGCTCAAAAGCACCTGTTTTCGCTTTCGGCAACCTCCGGAGCAAAAAAGACAAACGTCCAGCTTTTGCTGCCACAGCAAAGGTGCCAGCGGGGAAAAGTAATGCTGGTTCTCACTGCCTCCTGGAACCCTTTCAAATGCCCCAGACAATTTGGCCCTCTCTGCTTTCCTGCGGACTCCATCCTCAAAAGCACCTGTTTTCGCTTTCGGCAGCCTCCGGAGCAAAAAAGACAAACGTCCAGCTTTTGCTGCCACAGCAAAGGTGCCAGCGGGGAAAAGTAATGCTCGTTCTCACTGCCTCCTGGAACCTCTTCAAATGCCCCAGACAATTTGGCCCTCTCTGCTTTCCTGCGGACTCCATCCTCAAAAGCACCTGTTTTCGCTTTTGGCAACCTCCGGAGCAAAAAAGACAAACGTCCAGCTTTTGCTGCCACAGCAAAGGTGCCAGCGGGGAAAAGTAATGCTGGTTCTCACTGCCTCCTGGAACCCTTTCAAATGCCACAGACAATTTGGCCCTCTCTGCTTTCCTGCGGACTCCATCCTCAAAAGCACCTGTTTTCGCTTTCAGCAGCCTCCGGAGCAAAAAAGACAAACGTCCAGCTTTTGCTGCCACAGCAAAGGTGCCAGCGGGGAAAAGTAATGCTGGTTCTCACTGCCTCCTGGAACCCTTTCAAATGCCACAGACAATTTGGCCCTCTCTGCTTTCCTGCGGACTCCATCCTCAAAAGCACCTGTTTTCGCTTTCGGCAGCCTCCGGAGCAAAAAAGACAAACGTCCAGCTTTTGCTGCCACAGCAAAGGTGCCAGCGGGGAAAAGTAATGCTGGTTCTCACTGCCTCCTGGAACCCTTTCAAATGCCACAGACAATTTGGCCCTCTCTGCTTTCCTGCGGACTCCATCCTCAAAAGCACCTGTTTTCGCTTTCGGCAGCCTCCGGAGCAAAAAAGACAAACGTCCAGCTTTTGCTGCCACAGCAAAGGTGCCAGCGGGGAAAAGTAATGCTGGTTCTCACTGCCTCCTGGAACCCTTTCAAATGCCACAGACAATTTGGCCCTCTCTGCTTTCCTGCGGACTCCATCCTCAAAAGCACCTGTTTTCGCTTTCGGCAGCCTCCGGAGCAAAAAAGACAAACGTCCAGCTTTTGCTGCCACAGCAAAGGTGCCAGCGGGGAAAAGTAATGCTGGTTCTCACTGCCTCCTGGAACCTCTTCAAATGCCACAGACAATTTGGCCCTCTCTGCTTTCCTGCGGACTCCATCCTCAAAAGCACCTGTTTTCGCTTTCGGCAGCCTCCGGAGCAAAAAAGACAAACGTCCAGCTTTTGCTGCCACAGCAAAGGTGCCAGCGGGGAAAAGTAATGCTGGTTCTCACTGCCTCCTGGAACCCTTTCAAATGCCCCAGACAATTAAGCCCTCTCTGCTTTCCTGCGGACTCTATCCTCAAAAGCGACTTTTTTTACTTTCGGCGCCCTCCGGTGGTAAAAAGACAAACGTCCAGCTTTTGCTGCCACAGCAAAGGTGCCAGCGGGGAAAAGTGATGCTGGTTCTCACTGCCTCCTGGAACTCTTTCAAATGCCCCAGACAATTTGGCCCTCTCTGCTTTCCTGCGGACTCCATCCTCAAAAGCACCTGTTTTCGCTTTCGGCAGCCTCCGGAGCAAAAAAGACAAACGTCCAGCTTTTGCTGCCACAGCAAAGGTGCCAGCGGGGAAAAGTAATGCTGGTTCTCACTGCCTCCTGGAACCTCTTCAAATGCCACAGACATTTTGGCCCTCTCTGCTTTCCTGCGGACTCCATCCTCAAAAGCACCTGTTTTCGCTTTCGGCAACCTCCAGAGCAAAAAAGACAAACGTCCAGCTTTTGCTGCCACAGCAAAGGTGCCAGCGGGGAAAAGTAATGCTGGTTCTCACTGCCTCCTGGAACCCTTTCAAATGCCACAGACAATTTGGCCCTCTCTGCTTTCCTGCGGACTCCATCCTCAAAAGCACCTGTTTTCGCTTTCGGCAGCCTCCGGAGCAAAAAAGACAAACGTCCAGCTTTTGCTGCCACAGCAAAGGTGCCAGCGGGGAAAAGTAATGCTGGTTCTCACTGCCTCCTGGAACCCTTTCAAATGCCACAGACAATTTGGCCCTCTCTGCTTTCCTGCGGACTCCATCCTCAAAAGCACCTGTTTTCGCTTTCGGCAGCCTCCGGAGCAAAAAAGACAAACGTCCAG
Organism: Vanellus vanellus; assembly: GCF_965231255.1. Lineage (NCBI taxonomy): Eukaryota > Metazoa > Chordata > Aves > Charadriiformes > Charadriidae > Vanellus > Vanellus vanellus. The sequence goes on from NW_028127068.1 coordinate 35,250, forward strand.
CTTTTGCTGCCACAACAAAGGTGCCAGCGGGGAAAAGTAATGCTGGTTCTCACTGCCTCCTGGAACCCTTTCAAATGCCACAGACAATTTGGCCCTCTCTGCTTTCCTGCGGACTCCATCCTCAAAAGCACCTGTTTTCGCTTTCGGCAGCCTCCGGAGCAAAAAAGACAAACGTCCAGCTTTTGCTGCCACAGCAAAGGTGCCAGCGGGGAAAAGTAATGCTGGTTCTCACTGCCTCCTGGAACCTCTTCAAATGCCACAGACAATTTGGCCCTCTCTGCTTTCCTGCGGACTCCATCCTCAAAAGCACCTGTTTTCGCTTTCGGCAACCTCCGGAGCAAAAAAGACAAACGTCCAGCTTTTGCTGCCACAGCAAAGGTGCCAGCGGGGAAAAGTAATGCTGGTTCTCACTGCCTCCTGGAACCCTTTCAAATGCCACAGACAATTTGGCCCTCTCTGCTTTCCTGCGGACTCCATCCTCAAAAGCACCTGTTTTCGCTTTCGGCAGCCTCCGGAGCAAAAAAGACAAACGTCCAGCTTTTGCTGCCACAGCAAAGGTGCCAGCGGGGAAAAGTAATGCTGGTTCTCACTGCCTCCTGGAACCCTTTCAAATGCCACAGACAATTTGGCCCTCTCTGCTTTCCTGCGGACTCCATCCTCAAAAGCGCCTTTTTTCACTTTCGGCGCCCTCCGGTGGTAAAAAGACAAACGTCCAGCTTTTGCTGCCACAGCAAAGGTGCCAGCGGGGAAAAGTGATGCTGGTTCTCACTGCCTCCTGGAACCTCTTCAAATGCCACAGACATTTTGGCCCTCTCTGCTTTCCTGCGGACTCCATCCTCAAAAGCACCTGTTTTCGCTTTTGGCAACCTCCGGAGCAAAAAAGACAAACGTCCAGCTTTTGCTGCCACAGCAAAGGTGCCAGCGGGGAAAAGTAATGCTGGTTCTCACTGCCTCCTGGAACCCTTTCAAATGCCACAGACAATTTGGCCCTCTCTGCTTTCCTGCGGACTCCATCCTCAAAAGCACCTGTTTTCGCTTTCGGCAGCCTCCGGAGCAAAAAAGACAAACGTCCAGCTTTTGCTGCCACAGCAAAGGTGCCAGCGGGGAAAAGTAATGCTGGTTCTCACTGCCTCCTGGAACCCTTTCAAATGCCACAGACAATTTGGCCCTCTCTGCTTTCCTGCGGACTCCATCCTCAAAAGCACCTGTTTTCGCTTTCGGCAGCCTCCGGAGCAAAAAAGACAAACGTCCAGCTTTTGCTGCCACAGCAAAGGTGCCAGCGGGGAAAAGTAATGCTGGTTCTCACTGCCTCCTGGAACCCTTTCAAATGCCACAGACAATTTGGCCCTCTCTGCTTTCCTGCGGACTCCATCCTCAAAAGCACCTGTTTTCGCTTTCGGCAGCCTCCGGAGCAAAAAAGACAAACGTCCAGCTTTTGCTGCCACAGCAAAGGTGCCAGCGGGGAAAAGTAATGCTGGTTCTCACTGCCTCCTGGAACCCTTTCAAATGCCCCAGACAATTTGGCCCTCTCTGCTTTCCTGCGGACTCCATCCTCAAAAGCACCTGTTTTCGCTTTCGGCAGCCTCCGGAGCAAAAAAGACAAACGTCCAGCTTTTGCTGCCACAGCAAAGGTGCCAGCGGGGAAAAGTAATGCTGGTTCTCACTGCCTCCTGGAACCCTTTCAAATGCCACAGACAATTTGGCCCTCTCTGCTTTCCTGCGGACTCCATCCTCAAAAGAACCGATTTTCGCTTTCGGCAGCCTCCGGAGCAAAAAAAGACAAACGTCCAGCTTTTGCTGCCACAGCAAAGGTGCCAGCGGGGAAAAGTAATGCTGGTTCTCACTGCCTCCTGGAACCTCTTCAAATGCCACAGACAATTTGGCCCTCTCTGCTTTCCTGCGGACTCCATCCTCAAAAGCACCTGTTTTCGCTTTTGGCAACCTCAGGAGCAAAAAAGACAAACGTCCAGCTTTTGCTGCCACAGCAAAGGTGCCAGCGGGGAAAAGTAATGCTGGTTCTCACTGCCTCCTGGAACCCTTTCAAATGCCCCAGACAATTTGGCCCTCTCTGCTTTCCTGCGGACTCCATCCTCAAAAGCACCTGTTTTCGCTTTCGGCAGCCTCCGGAGCAAAAAAGACAAACGTCCAGCTTTTGCTGCCACAGCAAAGGTGCCAGCGGGGAAAAGTAATGCTGGTTCTCACTGCCTCCTGGAACCCTTTCAAATGCCACAGACAATTTGGCCCTCTCTGCTTTCCTGCGGACTCCATCCTTAAAAGCACCTGTTTTCGCTTTCGGCAACCTCCGGAGCAAAAAAGACAAACGTCCAGCTTTTGCTGCCACAGCAAAGGTGCCAGCGGGGAAAAGTAATGCTGGTTCTCACTGCCTCCTGGAACCCTTTCAAATGCCACAGACAATTTGGCCCTCTCTGCTTTCCTGCGGACTCCATCCTCAAAAGCACCTGTTTTCGCTTTCGGCAGCCTCCGGAGCAAAAAAGACAAACGTCCAGCTTTTGCTGCCACAGCAAAGGTGCCAGCGGGGAAAAGTAATGCTGGTTCTCACTGCCTCCTGGAACCCTTTCAAATGCCACAGACAATTTGGCCCTCTCTGCTTTCCTGCGGACTCCATCCTCAAAAGCACCTGTTTTCGCTTTCGGCAGCCTCCGGAGCAAAAAAGACAAACGTCCAGCTTTTGCTGCCACAGCAAAGGTGCCAGCGGGGAAAAGTAATGCTGGTTCTCACTGCCTCCTGGAACCCTTTCAAATGCCACAGACAATTTGGCCCTCTCTGCTTTCCTGCGGACTGCATCCTCAAAAGCACCTGTTTTCGCTTTCGGCAGCCTCCGGAGCAAAAAAGACAAACGTCCAGCTTTTGCTGCCACAGCAAAGGTGACAGCGGGGAAAAGTAATGCTGGTTCTCACTGCCTCCTGGAACCCTTTCAAATGCCCCAGACAATTAAGCCCTCTCTGCTTTCCTGCGGACTCTATCCTCAAAAGCGCCTTTTTTCACTTTCGGCGCCCTCCGGTGGTAAAAAGACAAACGTCCAGGTTTTGCTGCCACAGCAAAGGTGCCAGCGGGGAAAAGTGATGCTGGTTCTCACTGCCTCCTGGAACTCTTTCAAATGCCACAGACAATTTGGCCCTCTCTGCTTTCCTGCGGACTCCATCCTCAAAAGCACCTATTTTCGCTTTCGGCAGCCTCCGGAGCAAAAAAGACAAACGTCCAGCTTTTGCTGCCACAGCAAAGGTGCCAGCGGGGTAAAGTAATGCTGGTTCTCACTGCCTCCTGGAACCCTTTCAAATGCCCCAGACAATTTGGCCCTCTCTGCTTTCCTGCGGACTCCATCCTCAAAAGCACCTGTTTTCGCTTTCGGCGCCCTCCGGTGGTAAAAAGACAAACGTCCAGGTTTTGCTGCCACAGCAAAGGTGCCAGCGGGGAAAAGTGATGCTGGTTCTCACTGCCTCCTGGAACTCTTTCAAATGCCACAGACAATTTGGCCCTCTCTGCTTTCCTGCGGACTCCATCCTCAAAAGCACCTATTTTCGGTTTCGGCAGCCTCCGGAGCAAAAAAGACAAACGTCCAGCTTTTGCTGCCACAGCAAAGGTGCCAGCGGGGTAAAGTAATGCTGGTTCTCACTGCCTCCTGGAACCCTTTCAAATGCCACAGACAATTTGGCCCTCTCTGCTTTCCTGCGGACTCCATCCTCAAAAGCACCTGTTTTCGCTTTCGGCAGCCTCCGGAGCAAAAAAGACAAACGTCCAGCTTTTGCTGCCACAGCAAAGGTGCCAGCGGGGAAAAGTAATGCTGGTTCTCACTGCCTCCTGGAACCCTTTCAAATGCCCCAGACAATTTGGCCCTCTCTGCTTTCCTGCGGACTCCATCCTCAAAAGCACCTGTTTTCGCTTTCGGCAGCCTCCGGAGCAAAAAAGACAAACGTCCAGCTTTTGCTGCCACAGCAAAGGTGCCAGCGGGGAAAAGTAATGCTGGTTCTCACTGCCTCCTGGAACCCTTTCAAATGCCCCAGACAATTTGGGCCTCTCTGCTTTCCTGCGGACTCCATCCTCAAAAGCACCTGTTTTCGCTTTCGGCAGCCTCCGGAGCAAAAAAGACAAACGTCCAGCTTTTGCTGCCACAACAAAGGTGCCAGCGGGGAAAAGTAATGCTGGTTCTCACTGCCTCCTGGAACCCTTTCAAATGCCACAGACAATTTGGCCCTCTCTGCTTTCCTGCGGACTCCATCCTCAAAAGCACCTGTTTTCGCTTTCGGCAGCCTCCGGAGCAAAAAAGACAAACGTCCAGCTTTTGCTGCCACAGCAAAGGTGCCAGCGGGCAAAAGTAATGCTGGTTCTCACTGCCTCCTGGAACCTCTTCAAATGCCACAGACAATTTGGCCCTCTCTGCTTTCCTGCGGACTCCATCCTCAAAAGCACCTGTTTTCGCTTTTGGCAACCTCCGGAGCAAAAAAGACAAACGTCCAGCTTTTGCTGCCACAGCAAAGGTGCCAGCGGGGAAAAGTAATGCTGGTTCTCACTGCCTCCTGGAACCCTTTCAAATGCCACAGACAATTTGGCCCTCTCTGCTTTCCTGCGGACTCCATCCTCAAAAGCACCTGTTTTCGCTTTCGGCAGCCTCCGGAGCAAAAAAGACAAACGTCCAGCTTTTGCTGCCACAGCAAAGGTGCCAGCGGGGAAAAGTAATGCTGGTTCTCACTGCCTCCTGGAACCCTTTCAAATGCCACAGACAATTTGGCCCTCTCTGCTTTCCTGCGGACTCCATCCTCAAAAGCACCTGTTTTCGCTTTCGGCAGCCTCCGGAGCAAAAAAGACAAACGTCCAGCTTTTGCTGCCACAGCAAAGGTGCCAGCGGGGAAAAGTAATGCTGGTTCTCACTGCCTCCTGGAACCCTTTCAAATGCCACAGACAATTTGGCCCTCTCTGCTTTCCCGCGGACTCCATCCTCAAAAGCACCTGTTTTCGCTTTCGGCAGCCTCCGGAGCAAAAAAGACAAACGTCCAGCTTTTGCTGCCACAGCAAAGGTGACAGCGGGGAAAAGTAATGCTGGTTCTCACTGCCTCCTGGAACCCTTTCAAATGCCCCAGACAATTAAGCCCTCTCTGCTTTCCTGCGGACTCTATCCTCAAAAGCGCCTTTTTTCACTTTCGGCGCCCTCCGGTGGTAAAAAGACAAACGTCCAAGTTTTGCTGCCACAGCAAAGGTGCCAGCGGGGAAAAGTGATGCTGGTTCTCACTGCCTCCTGGAACTCTTTCAAATGCCACAGACAATTTGGCCCTCTCTGCTTTCCTGCGGACTCCATCCTCAAAAGCACCTATTTTCGCTTTCGGCAGCCTCCGGAGCAAAAAAGACAAACGTCCAGCTTTTGCTGCCACAGCAAAGGTGCCAGCGGGGAAAAGTAATGCTGGTTCTCACTGCCTCCTGGAACCCGTTCAAATGCCCCAGACAATTTGGCCCTCTCTGCTTTCCTGCGGACTCCATCCTCAAAAGCACCTGTTTTCGCTTTCGGCAGCCTCCGGAGCAAAAAAGACAAACGTCCAGCTTTTGCTGCCACAGCAAAGGTGCCAGCGGGGAAAAGTAATGCTGGTTCTCACTGCCTCCTGGAACCCTTTCAAATGCCACAGACAATTTGGCCCTCTCTGCTTTCCTGCGGACTCCATCCTCAAAAGCACCTGTTTTCGCTTTCGGCAACCTCCGGAGCAAAAAAGACAAACGTCCAGCTTTTGCTGCCACAGCAAAGGTGCCAGCGGGGAAAAGTAATGCTGGTTCTCACTGCCTCCTGGAACCCTTTCAAATGCCACAGACAATTTGGCCCTCTCTGCTTTCCTGTGGACTCCATCCTCAAAAGCACCTGTTTTCGCTTTCGGCAGCCTCCGGAGCAAAAAAGACAAACGTCCAGCTTTTGCTGCCACAGCAAAGGTGCCAGCGGGGAAAAGTAATGCTGGTTCTCACTGCCTCCTGGAACCCTTTCAAATGCCACAGACAATTTGGCCCTCTCTGCTTTCCTGCGGACTCCATCCTCAAAAGCACCTGTTTTCGCTTTCGGCAGCCTCCGGAGCAAAAAAGACAAACGTCCAGCTTTTGCTGCCACAGCATAGGTGCCAGCGGGGAAAAGTAATGCTGGTTCTCACTGCCTCCTGGAACCTCTTCAAATGCCACAGACAATTTGGCCCTCTCTGCTTTCCTGCGGACTCCATGCTCAAAAGCACCTGTTTTCGCTTTCGGCAGCCTCCGGAGCAAAAAAGACAAACGTCCAGCTTTTGCTGCCACAGCAAAGGTGCCAGCGGGGAAAAGTAATGCTGGTTCTCACTGCCTCTTGGAACCCTTTCAAATGCCCCAGACAATTAAGCCCTCTCTGCTTTCCTGCGGACTCTATCCTCAAAAGCGACTTTTTTCACTTTCGGCGCCCTCCGGTGGTAAAAAGACAAACGTCCAGCTTTTGCTGCCACAGCAAAGGTGCCAGCGGGGAAAAGTGATGCTGGTTCTCACTGCCTCCTGGAACTCTTTCAAATGCCCCAGACAATTTGGCTCTCTCTGCTTTCCTGCGGACTCCATCCTCAAAAGCACCTGTTTTCGCTTTCGGCAGCCTCCGGAGCAAAAAAGACAAACGTCCAGCTTTTGCTGCCACAGCAAAGGTGCCAGCGGGGAAAAGTAATGCTGGTTCTCACTGCTACCTGGAACCTCTTCAAATGCCACAGACAATTTGGCCCTCTCTGCTTTCCTGCGGACTCCATCCTCAAAAGCACCTGTTTTCGCTTTCGGCAGCCTCCGGAGCAAAAAAGACAAACGTCCAGCTTTTGCTGCCACAGCAAAGGTGCCAGCGGGGAAAAGTAATGCTGGTTCTCACTGCCTCCTGGAACCCTTTCAAATGCCCCAGAAAATTAAGCCCTCTCTGCTTTCCTGCGGACTCTATCCTCAAAAGCGACTTTTTTCACTTTCGGCGCCCTCCGGTGGTAAAAAGACAAACGTCCAGCTTTTGCTGCCACAGCAAAGGTGCCAGCGGGGAAAAGTAATGCTGGTTCTCACTGCCTCCTGGAACCCTTTCAAATGCCACAGACAATTTGGCCCTCTCTGCTTTCCTGCGGACTCCATGCTCAAAAGCACCTGTTTTCGCTTTCGGCAGCCTCCGGAGCAAAAAAGACAAACGTCCAGCTTTTGCTGCCACAGCAAAGGTGCCAGCGGGGAAAAGTAATGCTGGTTCTCACTGCCTCCTGGAACCCTTTCAAATGCCACAGACAATTTGGCCCTCTCTGCTTTCCTGCGGACTCCATCCTCAAAAGCACCTGTTTTCGCTTTCGGCAGCCTCCGGAGCAAAAAAGACAAACGTCCAGCTTTTGCTGCCACAGCAAAGGTGCCAGCGGGGAAAAGTAATGCTGGTTCTCACTGCCTCCTGGAACCCTTTCAAATGCCACAGACAATTTGGCCCTCTCTGCTTTCCTGCGGACTCCATCCTCAAAAGCACCTGTTTTCGCTTTCGGCAGCCTCCGGAGCAAAAAAGACAAACGTCCAGCTTTTGCTGCCACAGCAAAGGTGCCAGCGGGGAAAAGTAATGCTGGTTCTCACTGCCTCCTGGAACCCTTTCAAATGCCCCAGACAATTTGGCCCTCTCTGCTTTCCTGCGGACTCCATCCTCAAAAGCACCTGTTTTCGCTTTCAGCAGCGTCCGGAGCAAAAAAGACAAACGTCCAGCTTTTGCTGCCACAGCAAAGGTGCCAGCGGGGAAAAGTAATGCTGGTTCTCACTGCCTCCTGGAACCTCTTCAAATGCCACAGACAATTTGGCCCTCTCTGCTTTCCTGCGGACTCCATCCTCAAAAGCACCTGTTTTCGCTTTCGGCAGCCTCCGGAGCAAAAAAGACAAACGTCCAGCTTTTGCTGCCACAGCAAAGGTGCCAGCGGGGAAAAGTAATGCTGGTTCTCACTGCCTCCTGGAACCTCTTCAAATGCCACAGACAATTTGGCCCTCTCTGCTTTCCTGCGGACTCCATCCTCAAAAGCACCTGTTTTCGCTTTCAGCAGCGTCCGGAGCAAAAAAGACAAACGTCCAGCTTTTGCTGCCACAGCAAAGGTGCCAGCGGGGAAAAGTAATGCTGGTTCTCACTGCCTCCTGGAACCTCTTCAAATGCCACAGACAATTTGGCCCTCTCTGCTTTCCTGCGGACTCCATCCTCAAAAGCACCTGTTTTCGCTTTCGGCAGCCTCCGGAGCAAAAAAGACAAACGTCCAGCTTTTGCTGCCACAGCAAAGGTGCCAGCGGGGAAAAGTAATGCTGGTTCTCACTGCCTCCTGGAACCCTTTCAAATGCCCCAGACAATTTGGCCCTCTCTGCTTTCCTGCGGACTCTATCCTCAAAAGCGACTTTTTTCACTTTCGGCGCCCTCCGGTGGTAAAAAGACAAACGTCCAGCTTTTGCTGCCACAGCAAAGGTGCCAGCGGGGAAAAGTGATGCTGGTTCTCACTGCCTCCTGGAACTCTTTCAAATGCCCCAGACAATTTGGCTCTCTCTGCTTTCCTGCGGACTCCATCCTCAAAAGCACCTGTTTTCGCTTTCGGCAGCCTCCGGAGCAAAAAAGACAAACGTCCAGCTTTTGCTGCCACAGCAAAGGTGCCAGCGGGGAAAAGTAATGCTGGTTCTCACTGCCTCCTGGAACTTCTTCAAATGCCACAGACATTTTGGCCCTCTCTGCTTTCCTGCGGACTCCATCCTCAAAAGCACCTGTTTTCGCTTTCGGCAACCTCCAGAGCAAAAAAGACAAACGTCCAGCTTTTGCTGCCACAGCAAAGGTGCCAGCGGGGAAAAGTAATGCTGGTTCTCACTGCCTCCTGGAACCCTTTCAAATGCCACAGACAATTTGGCCCTCTCTGCTTTCCTGCGGACTCCATCCTCAAAAGCACCTGTTTTCGCTTTCGGCAGCCTCCGGAGCAAAAAAGACAAACGTCCAGCTTTTGCTGCCACAGCAAAGGTGCCAGCGGGGAAAAGTAATGCTGGTTCTCACTGCCTCCTGGAACCCTTTCAAATGCCCCAGACAATTTGGCCCTCTCTGCTTTCCTGCGGACTCCATCCTCAAAAGCACCTGTTTTCGCTTTCGGCAGCCTCCGGAGCAAAAAAGACAAACGTCCAGCTTTTGCTGCCACAACAAAGGTGCCAGCGGGGAAAAGTAATGCTGGTTCTCACTGCCTCCTGGAACCCTTTCAAATGCCACAGACAATTTGGCCCTCTCTGCTTTCCTGCGGACTCCATCCTCAAAAGCACCTGTTTTCGCTTTCGGCAGCCTCCGGAGCAAAAAAGACAAACGTCCAGCTTTTGCTGCCACAACAAAGGTGCCAGCGGGGAAAAGTAATGCTGGTTCTCACTGCCTCCTGGAACCCTTTCAAATGCCCCAGACAATTTGGCCCTCTCTGCTTTCCTGCGGACTCCATCCTCAAAAGCACCTGTTTTCGCTTTCGGCAGCCTCCGGAGCAAAAAAGACAAACGTCCAGCTTTTGCTGCCACAGCAAAGGTGCCAGCGGGGAAAAGTAATGCTGGTTCTCACTGCCTCCTGGAACCTCTTCAAATGCCACAGACAATTTGGCCCTCTCTGCTTTCCTGCGGACTCCATCCTCAAAAGCACCTGTTTTCGCTTTTGGCAACCTCCGGAGCAAAAAAGACAAACGTCCAGCTTTTGCTGCCACAGCAAAGGTGCCAGCGGGGAAAAGTAATGCTGGTTCTCACTGCCTCCTGGAACCCTTTCAAATGCCACAGACAATTTGGCCCTCTCTGCTTTCCTGCGGACTCCATCCTCAAAAGCACCTGTTTTCGCTTTCGGCAGCCTCCGGAGCAAAAAAGACAAACGTCCAGCTTTTGCTGCCACAGCAAAGGTGCCAGCGGGGAAAAGTAATGCTGGTTCTCACTGCCTCCTGGAACCCTTTCAAATGCCACAGACAATTTGGCCCTCTCTGCTTTCCTGCGGACTCCATCCTCAAAAGCACCTGTTTTCGCTTTCGGCAGCCTCCGGAGCAAAAAAGACAAACGTCCAGCTTTTGCTGCCACAGCAAAGGTGCCAGCGGGGAAAAGTAATGCTGGTTCTCACTGCCTCCTGGAACCCTTTCAAATGCCACAGACAATTTGGCCCTCTCTGCTTTCCTGCGGACTCCATCCTCAAAAGCACCTGTTTTCGCTTTCGGCAGCCTCCGGAGCAAAAAAGACAAACGTCCAGCTTTTGCTGCCACAGCAAAGGTGCCAGCGGGGAAAAGTAATGCTGGTTCTCACTGCCTCCTGGAACCTCTTCAAATGCCACAGACAATTTGGCCCTCTCTGCTTTCCTGCGGACTCCATCCTCAAAAGCACCTGTTTTCGCTTTCAGCAGCGTCCGGAGCAAAAAAGACAAACGTCCAGCTTTTGCTGCCACAGCAAAGGTGCCAGCGGGGAAAAGTAATGCTGGTTCTCACTGCCTCCTGGAACCTCTTCAAATGCCACAGACAATTTGGCCCTCTCTGCTTTCCTGCGGACTCCATCCTCAAAAGCACCTGTTTTCGCTTTCGGCAGCCTCCGGAGCAAAAAAGACAAACGTCCAGCTTTTGCTGCCACAGCAAAGGTGCCAGCGGGGAAAAGTAATGCTGGTTCTCACTGCCTCCTGGAACCCTTTCAAATGCCCCAGACAATTTGGCCCTCTCTGCTTTCCTGCGGACTCTATCCTCAAAAGCGACTTTTTTCACTTTCGGCGCCCTCCGGTGGTAAAAAGACAAACGTCCAGCTTTTGCTGCCACAGCAAAGGTGCCAGCGGGGAAAAGTGATGCTGGTTCTCACTGCCTCCTGGAACTCTTTCAAATGCCCCAGACAATTTGGCTCTCTCTGCTTTCCTGCGGACTCCATCCTCAAAAGCACCTGTTTTCGCTTTCGGCAGCCTCCGGAGCAAAAAAGACAAACGTCCAGCTTTTGCTGCCACAGCAAAGGTGCCAGCGGGGAAAAGTAATGCTGGTTCTCACTGCCTCCTGGAACTTCTTCAAATGCCACAGACATTTTGGCCCTCTCTGCTTTCCTGCGGACTCCATCCTCAAAAGCACCTGTTTTCGCTTTCGGCAACCTCCAGAGCAAAAAAGACAAACGTCCAGCTTTTGCTGCCACAGCAAAGGTGCCAGCGGGGAAAAGTAATGCTGGTTCTCACTGCCTCCTGGAACCCTTTCAAATGCCACAGACAATTTGGCCCTCTCTGCTTTCCTGCGGACTCCATCCTCAAAAGCACCTGTTTTCGCTTTCGGCAGCCTCCGGAGCAAAAAAGACAAACGTCCAGCTTTTGCTGCCACAGCAAAGGTGCCAGCGGGGAAAAGTAATGCTGGTTCTCACTGCCTCCTGGAACCCTTTCAAATGCCCCAGACAATTTGGCCCTCTCTGCTTTCCTGCGGACTCCATCCTCAAAAGCACCTGTTTTCGCTTTCGGCAGCCTCCGGAGCAAAAAAGACAAACGTCCAGCTTTTGCTGCCACAACAAAGGTGCCAGCGGGGAAAAGTAATGCTGGTTCTCACTGCCTCCTGGAACCCTTTCAAATGCCACAGACAATTTGGCCCTCTCTGCTTTCCTGCGGACTCCATCCTCAAAAGCACCTGTTTTCGCTTTCGGCAGCCTCCGGAGCAAAAAAGACAAACGTCCAGCTTTTGCTGCCACAACAAAGGTGCCAGCGGGGAAAAGTAATGCTGGTTCTCACTGCCTCCTGGAACCCTTTCAAATGCCCCAGACAATTTGGCCCTCTCTGCTTTCCTGCGGACTCCATCCTCAAAAGCACCTGTTTTCGCTTTCGGCAGCCTCCGGAGCAAAAAAGACAAACGTCCAGCTTTTGCTGCCACAGCAAAGGTGCCAGCGGGGAAAAGTAATGCTGGTTCTCACTGCCTCCTGGAACCTCTTCAAATGCCACAGACAATTTGGCCCTCTCTGCTTTCCTGCGGACTCCATCCTCAAAAGCACCTGTTTTCGCTTTTGGCAACCTCCGGAGCAAAAAAGACAAACGTCCAGCTTTTGCTGCCACAGCAAAGGTGCCAGCGGGGAAAAGTAATGCTGGTTCTCACTGCCTCCTGGAACCCTTTCAAATGCCACAGACAATTTGGCCCTCTCTGCTTTCCTGCGGACTCCATCCTCAAAAGCACCTGTTTTCGCTTTCGGCAGCCTCCGGAGCAAAAAAGACAAACGTCCAGCTTTTGCTGCCACAGCAAAGGTGCCAGCGGGGAAAAGTAATGCTGGTTCTCACTGCCTCCTGGAACCCTTTCAAATGCCACAGACAATTTGGCCCTCTCTGCTTTCCTGCGGACTCCATCCTCAAAAGCACCTGTTTTCGCTTTCGGCAGCCTCCGGAGCAAAAAAGACAAACGTCCAGCTTTTGCTGCCACAGCAAAGGTGCCAGCGGGGAAAAGTAATGCTGGTTCTCACTGCCTCCTGGAACCCTTTCAAATGCCACAGACAATTTGGCCCTCTCTGCTTTCCTGCGGACTGCATCCTCAAAAGCACCTGTTTTCGCTTTCGGCAGCCTCCGGAGCAAAAAAGACAAACGTCCAGCTTTTGCTGCCACAGCAAAGGTGCCAGCGGGGAAAAGTAATGCTGGTTCTCACTGCCTCCTGGAACCCTTTCAAATGCCCCAGACAATTAAGCCCTCTCTGCTTTCCTGCGGACTCTATCCTCAAAAGCGCCTTTTTTCACTTTCGGCGCCCTCCGGTGTTAAAAAGACAAACGTCCAGGTTTTGCTGCCACAGCAAAGGTGCCAGCGGGGAAAAGTGATGCTGGTTCTCACTGCCTCCTGGAACTCTTTCAAATGCCACAGACAATTTGGCCCTCTCTGCTTTCCTGCGGACTCCATCCTCAAAAGCACCTATTTTCGCTTTCGGCAGCCTCCGGAGCAAAAAAGACAAACGTCCAGCTTTTGCTGCCACAGCAAAGGTGCCAGCGGGGAAAAGTAATGCTGGTTCTCACTGCCTCCTGGAACCCTTTCAAATGCCACAGACAATTTGGCCCTCTCTGCTTTCCTGCGGACTCCATCCTCAAAAGCACCTGTTTTCGCTTTCGGCAGCCTCCGGAGCAAAAAAGACAAACGTCCAGCTTTTGCTGCCACAACAAAGGTGCCAGCGGGGAAAAGTAATGCTGGTTCTCACTGCCTCCTGGAACCTGTTCAAATGCCCCAGACAATTTGGCCCTCTCTGCTTTCCTGCGGACTCCATCCTCAAAAGCACCTGTTTTCGCTTTCGGCAGCCTCCGGAGCAAAAAAGACAAACGTCCAGCTTTTGCTGCCACAGCAAAGGTGCCAGCGGGGAAAAGTAATGCTGGTTCTCACTGCCTCCTGGAACCCTTTCAAATGCCACAGACAATTTGGCCCTCTCTGCTTTCCTGCGGACTCCATCCTCAAAAGCACCTGTTTTCGCTTTCGGCAGCCTCCGGAGCAAAAAAGACAAACGTCCAGCTTTTGCTGCCACAGCAAAGGTGCCAGCGGGGAAAAGTAATGCTGGTTCTCACTGCCTCCTGGAACCTCTTCAAATGCCACAGACATTTTGGCCCTCTCTGCTTTCCTGCGGACTCCATCCTCAAAAGCACCTGTTTTCGCTTTCGGCAACCTCCGGAGCAAAAAAGACAAACGTCCAGCTTTTGCTGCCACAGCAAAGGTGCCAGCGGGGAAAAGTAATGCTGGTTCTCACTGCCTCCTGGAACCCTTTCAAATGCCACAGACAATTTGGCCTCTCTGCTTTCCTGCGGACTCCATCCTCAAAAGCACCTGTTTTCGCTTTCGGCAGCCTCCGGAGCAAAAAAGACAAACGTCCAGCTTTTGCTGCCACAGCAAAGGTGCCAGCGGGGAAAAGTAATGCTGGTTCTCACTGCCTCCTGGAACCCTTTCAAATGCCCCAGACAATTTGGCCCTCTCTGCTTTCCTGCGGACTCCATCCTCAAAAGAACCTATTCTCGCTTTCGGCAGCCTCCGGAGCAAAAAAAGACAAACGTCCAGCTTTTGCTGCCACAGCAAAGGTGCCAGCGGGGAAAAGTAATGCTGGTTCTCACTGCCTCCTGGAACCCTTTCAAATGCCACAGACAATTTGGCCCTCTCTGCTTTCCTGCGGACTCCATCCTCAAAAGCACCTGTTTTCGCTTTCGGCAGCCTCCGGAGCAAAAAAGACAAACGTCCAGCTTTTGCTGCCACAGCATAGGTGCCAGCGGGGAAAAGTAATGCTGGTTCTCACTGCCTCCTGGAACTCCTTCAAATGCCCCAGACAATTTGGCCCTCTCTGCTTTCCTGCGGACTCCATCCTCAAAAGCACCTGTTTTCGCTTTCGGCAGCCTCCGGAGCAAAAAAGACAAACGTCCAGCTTTTGCTGCCACAGCAAAGGTGCCAGCGGGGAAAAGTAATGCTGGTTCTCACTGCCTCCTGGAACCCTTTCAAATGCCACAGACAATTTGGCCCTCTCTGCTTTCCTGCGGACTCCATCCTCAAAAGCACCTGTTTTCGCTTTCGGCAGCCTCCGGAGCAAAAAAGACAAACGTCCAGCTTTTGCTGCCACAGCAAAGGTGCCAGCGGGGAAAAGTAATGCTGGTTCTCACTGCCTCCTGGAACCCTTTCAAATGCCCCAGACAATTTGGCCCTCTCTGCTTTCCTGCGGACTCCATCCTCAAAAGCACCTGTTTTCGCTTTCGGCAGCCTCCGGAGCAAAAAAGACAAACGTCCAGCTTTTGCTGCCACAGCAAAGGTGCCAGCGGGGAAAAGTAATGCTGGTTCTCACTGCCTCCTGGAACCTCTTCAAATGCCACAGACAATTTGGCCCTCTCTGCTTTCCTGCGGACTCCATCCTCAAAAGCACCTGTTTTCGCTTTTGGCAACCTCCGGAGCAAAAAAGACAAACGTCCAGCTTTTGCTGCCACAGCAAAGGTGCCAGCGGGGAAAAGTAATGCTGGTTCTCACTGCCTCCTGGAACCCTTTCAAATGCCACAGACAATTTGGCCCTCTCTGCTTTCCTGCGGACTCCATCCTCAAAAGCACCTGTTTTCGCTTTCGGCAGCGTCCGGAGCAAAAAAGACAAACGTCCAGCTTTTGCTGCCACAGCAAAGGTGCCAGCGGGGAAAAGTAATGCTGGTTCTCACTGCCTCCTGGAACCCTTTCAAATGCCACAGACAATTTGGCCCTCTCTGCTTTCCTGCGGACTCCATCCTCAAAAGCACCTGTTTTCGCTTTCGGCAGCCTCCGGAGCAAAAAAGACAAACGTCCAGCTTTTGCTGCCACAGCAAAGGTGCCAGCGGGGAAAAGTAATGCTGGTTCTCACTGCCTCCTGGAACCCTTTCAAATGCCACAGACAATTTGGCCCTCTCTGCTTTCCTGCGGACTCCATCCTCAAAAGCACCTGTTTTCGCTTTCGGCAGCCTCCGGAGCAAAAAAGACAAACGTCCAGCTTTTGCTGCCACAGCAAAGGTGCCAGCGGGGAAAAGTAATGCTGGTTCTCACTGCCTCCTGGAACCCTTTCAAATGCCACAGACAATTTGGCCCTCTCTGCTTTCCCGCGGACTCCATCCTCAAAAGCACCTGTTTTCGCTTTCGGCAGCCTCCGGAGCAAAAAAGACAAACGTCCAGCTTTTGCTGCCACAGCAAAGGTGACAGCGGGGAAAAGTAATGCTGGTTCTCACTGCCTCCTGGAACCCTTTCAAATGCCCCAGACAATTAAGCCCTCTCTGCTTTCCTGCGGACTCTATCCTCAAAAGCGCCTTTTTTCACTTTCGGCGCCCTCTGGTGGTAAAAAGACAAACGTCCAGGTTTTGCTGCCACAGCAAAGGTGCCAGCGGGGAAAAGTGATGCTGGTTCTCACTGCCTCCTGGAACTCTTTCAAATGCCACAGACAATTTGGCCCTCTCTGCTTTCCTGCGGACTCCATCCTCAAAAGCACCTATTTTCGCTTTCGGCAGCCTCCGGAGCAAAAAAGACAAACGTCCAGCTTTTGCTGCCACAGCAAAGGTGCCAGCGGGGAAAAGTAATGCTGGTTCTCACTGCCTCCTGGAACCTGTTCAAATGCCCCAGACAATTTGGCCCTCTCTGCTTTCCTGCGGACTCCATCCTCAAAAGCACCTGTTTTCGCTTTCGGCAGCCTCCGGAGCAAAAAAGACAAACGTCCAGCTTTTGCTGCCACAGCAAAGGTGCCAGCGGGGAAAAGTAATGCTGGTTCTCACTGCCTCCTGGAACCCTTTCAAATGCCCCAGACAATTTGGCCCTCTCTGCTTTCCTGCGGACTCCATCCTCAAAAGCACCTGTTTTCGCTTTCGGCAACCTCCGGAGCAAAAAAAGACAAACGTCCAGCTTTTGCTGCCACAGCAAAGGTGCCAGCGGGGAAAAGTAATGCTGGTTCTCACTGCCTCCTGGAACCTCTTCAAATGCCACAGACAATTTGGCCCTCTCTGCTTTCCTGCGGACTCCATCCTCAAAAGCACCTGTTTTCGCTTTTGGCAACCTCCGGAGCAAAAAAGACAAACGTCCAGCTTTTGCTGCCACAGCAAAGGTGCCAGCGGGGAAAAGTAATGCTGGTTCTCACTGCCTCCTGGAACCCTTTCAAATGCCCCAGACAATTTGGCCCTCTCTGCTTTCCTGCGGACTCCATCCTCAAAAGCACCTGTTTTCGCTTTCGGCAACCTCCGGAGCAAAAAAGACAAACGTCCAGCTTTTGCTGCCACAGCAAAGGTGCCAGCGGGGAAAAGTAATGCTGGTTCTCACTGCCTCCTGGAACCTCTTCAAATGCCACAGACAATTTGGCCCTCTCTGCTTTCCTGCGGACTCCATCCTCAAAAGCACCTGTTTTCGCTTTCGGCAGCCTCCGGAGCAAAAAAGACAAACGTCCAGCTTTTGCTGCCACAGCAAAGGTGCCAGCGGGGAAAAGTAATGCTGGTTCTCACTGCCTCCTGGAACCCTTTCAAATGCCACAGACAATTTGGCCCTCTCTGCTTTCCTGCGGACTCCATCCTCAAAAGCACCTGTTTTCGCTTTCGGCAACCTCCGGAGCAAAAAAGACAAACGTCCAGCTTTTGCTGCCACAGCAAAGGTGCCAGCGGGGAAAAGTAATGCTGGTTCTCACTGCCTCCTGGAACCCTTTCAAATGCCACAGACAATTTGGCCCTCTCTGCTTTCCTGTGGACTCCATCCTCAAAAGCACCTGTTTTCGCTTTCGGCAGCCTCCGGAGCAAAAAAGACAAACGTCCAGCTTTTGCTGCCACAGCAAAGGTGCCAGCGGGGAAAAGTAATGCTGGTTCTCACTGCCTCCTGGAACCCTTTCAAATGCCACAGACAATTTGGCCCTCTCTGCTTTCCTGCGGACTCCATCCTCAAAAGCACCTGTTTTCGCTTTCGGCAGCCTCCGGAGCAAAAAAGACAAACGTCCAGCTTTTGCTGCCACAGCAAAGGTGCCAGCGGGGAAAAGTAATGCTGGTTCTCACTGCCTCCTGGAACCTCTTCAAATGCCACAGACAATTTGGCCCTCTCTGCTTTCCTGCGGACTCCATCCTCAAAAGCACCTGTTTTCGCTTTCGGCAGCCTCCGGAGCAAAAAAGACAAACGTCCAGCTTTTGCTGCCACAGCAAAGGTGCCAGCGGGGAAAAGTAATGCTGGTTCTCACTGCCTCCTGGAACCCTTTCAAATGCCCCAGACAATTAAGCCCTCTCTGCTTTCCTGCGGACTCTATCCTCAAAAGCGACTTTTTTCACTTTCGGCGCCCTCCGGTGGTAAAAAGACAAACGTCCAGCTTTTGCTGCCACAGCAAAGGTGCCAGCGGGGAAAAGTGATGCTGGTTCTCACTGCCTCCTGGAACTCTTTCAAATGCCCCAGACAATTTGGCTCTCTCTGCTTTCCTGCGGACTCCATCCTCAAAAGCACCTGTTTTCGCTTTCGGCAGCCTCCGGAGCAAAAAAGACAAACGTCCAGCTTTTGCTGCCACAGCAAAGGTGCCAGCGGGGAAAAGTAATGCTGGTTCTCACTGCTACCTGGAACCTCTTCAAATGCCACAGACAATTTGGCCCTCTCTGCTTTCCTGCGGACTCCATCCTCAAAAGCACCTGTTTTCGCTTTCGGCAGCCTCCGGAGCAAAAAAGACAAACGTCCAGCTTTTGCTGCCACAGCAAAGGTGCCAGCGGGGAAAAGTAATGCTGGTTCTCACTGCCTCCTGGAACCCTTTCAAATGCCACAGACAATTAAGCCCTCTCTGCTTTCCTGCGGACTCTATCCTCAAAAGCGACTTTTTTCACTTTCGGCGCCCTCCGGTGGTAAAAAGACAAACGTCCAGCTTTTGCTGCCACAGCAAAGGTGCCAGCGGGGAAAAGTAATGCTGGTTCTCACTGCCTCCTGGAACCCTTTCAAATGCCACAGACAATTTGGCCCTCTCTGCTTTCCTGCGGACTCCATCCTCAAAAGCACCTGTTTTCGCTTTCGGCAGCCTCCGGAGCAAAAAAGACAAACGTCCAGCTTTTGCTGCCACAGCAAAGGTGCCAGCGGGGAAAAGTAATGCTGGTTCTCACTGCCTCCTGGAACCCTTTCAAATGCCACAGACAATTTGGCCCTCTCTGCTTTCCTGCGGACTCCATCCTCAAAAGCACCTGTTTTCGCTTTCGGCAGCCTCCGGAGCAAAAAAGACAAACGTCCAGCTTTTGCTGCCACAGCAAAGGTGCCAGCGGGGAAAAGTAATGCTGGTTCTCACTGCCTCCTGGAACCCTTTCAAATGCCACAGACAATTTGGCCCTCTCTGCTTTCCTGCGGACTCCATCCTCAAAAGCACCTGTTTTCGCTTTCGGCAGCGTCCGGAGCAAAAAAGACAAACGTCCAGCTTTTGCTGCCACAGCAAAGGTGCCAGCGGGGAAAAGTAATGCTGGTTCTCACTGCCTCCTGGAACCCTTTCAAATGCCCCAGACAATTTGGCCCTCTCTGCTTTCCTGCGGACTCCATCCTCAAAAGCACCTGTTTTCGCTTTCAGCAGCGTCCGGAGCAAAAAAGACAAACGTCCAGCTTTTGCTGCCACAGCAAAGGTGCCAGCGGGGAAAAGTAATGCTGGTTCTCACTGCCTCCTGGAACCTCTTCAAATGCCACAGACAATTTGGCCCTCTCTGCTTTCCTGCGGACTCCATCCTCAAAAGCACCTGTTTTCGCTTTCGGCAGCCTCCGGAGCAAAAAAGACAAACGTCCAGCTTTTGCTGCCACAGCAAAGGTGCCAGCGGGGAAAAGTAATGCTGGTTCTCACTGCCTCCTGGAACCCTTTCAAATGCCACAGACAATTAAGCCCTCTCTGCTTTCCTGCGGACTCTATCCTCAAAAGCGACTTTTTTCACTTTCGGCGCCCTCCGGTGGTAAAAAGACAAACGTCCAGCTTTTGCTGCCACAGCAAAGGTGCCAGCGGGGAAAAGTGATGCTGGTTCTCACTGCCTCCTGGAACTCTTTCAAATGCCCCAGACAATTTGGCTCTCTCTGCTTTCCTGCGGACTCCATCCTCAAAAGCACCTGTTTTCGCTTTCGGCAGCCTCCGGAGCAAAAAAGACAAACGTCCAGCTTTTGCTGCCACAGCAAAGGTGCCAGCGGGGAAAAGTAATGCTGGTTCTCACTGCCTCCTGGAACTTCTTCAAATGCCACAGACATTTTGGCCCTCTCTGCTTTCCTGCGGACTCCATCCTCAAAAGCACCTGTTTTCGCTTTCGGCAACCTCCAGAGCAAAAAAGACAAACGTCCAGCTTTTGCTGCCACAGCAAAGGTGCCAGCGGGGAAAAGTAATGCTGGTTCTCACTGCCTCCTGGAACCCTTTCAAATGCCACAGACAATTTGGCCCTCTCTGCTTTCCTGCGGACTCCATCCTCAAAAGCACCTGTTTTCGCTTTCGGCAGCCTCCGGAGCAAAAAAGACAAACGTCCAGCTTTTGCTGCCACAGCAAAGGTGACAGCGGGGAAAAGTAATGCTGGTTCTCACTGCCTCCTGGAACCCTTTCAAATGCCCCAGACAATTAAGCCCTCTCTGCTTTCCTGCGGACTCTATCCTCAAAAGCGCCTTTTTTCACTTTCGGCGCCCTCTGGTGGTAAAAAGACAAACGTCCAGGTTTTGCTGCCACAGCAAAGGTGCCAGCGGGGAAAAGTGATGCTGGTTCTCACTGCCTCCTGGAACTCTTTCAAATGCCACAGACAATTTGGCCCTCTCTGCTTTCCTGCGGACTCCATCCTCAAAAGCACCTATTTTCGCTTTCGGCAGCCTCCGGAGCAAAAAAGACAAACGTCCAGCTTTTGCTGCCACAGCAAAGGTGCCAGCGGGGAAAAGTAATGCTGGTTCTCACTGCCTCCTGGAACCTGTTCAAATGCCCCAGACAATTTGGCCCTCTCTGCTTTCCTGCGGACTCCATCCTCAAAAGCACCTGTTTTCGCTTTCGGCAGCCTCCGGAGCAAAAAAGACAAACGTCCAGCTTTTGCTGCCACAGCAAAGGTGCCAGCGGGGAAAAGTAATGCTGGTTCTCACTGCCTCCTGGAACCCTTTCAAATGCCCCAGACAATTTGGCCCTCTCTGCTTTCCTGCGGACTCCATCCTCAAAAGCACCTGTTTTCGCTTTCGGCAACCTCCGGAGCAAAAAAAGACAAACGTCCAGCTTTTGCTGCCACAGCAAAGGTGCCAGCGGGGAAAAGTAATGCTGGTTCTCACTGCCTCCTGGAACCTCTTCAAATGCCACAGACAATTTGGCCCTCTCTGCTTTCCTGCGGACTCCATCCTCAAAAGCACCTGTTTTCGCTTTTGGCAACCTCCGGAGCAAAAAAGACAAACGTCCAGCTTTTGCTGCCACAGCAAAGGTGCCAGCGGGGAAAAGTAATGCTGGTTCTCACTGCCTCCTGGAACCCTTTCAAATGCCCCAGACAATTTGGCCCTCTCTGCTTTCCTGCGGACTCCATCCTCAAAAGCACCTGTTTTCGCTTTCGGCAACCTCCGGAGCAAAAAAGACACACGTCCAGCTTTTGCTGCCACAGCAAAGGTGCCAGCGGGGAAAAGTAATGCTGGTTCTCACTGCCTCCTGGAACCTCTTCAAATGCCACAGACAATTTGGCCCTCTCTGCTTTCCTGCGGACTCCATCCTCAAAAGCACCTGTTTTCGCTTTCGGCAGCCTCCGGAGCAAAAAAGACAAACGTCCAGCTTTTGCTGCCACAGCAAAGGTGCCAGCGGGGAAAAGTAATGCTGGTTCTCACTGCCTCCTGGAACCCTTTCAAATGCCACAGACAATTTGGCCCTCTCTGCTTTCCTGCGGACTCCATCCTCAAAAGCACCTGTTTTCGCTTTCGGCAACCTCCGGAGCAAAAAAGACAAACGTCCAGCTTTTGCTGCCACAGCAAAGGTGCCAGCGGGGAAAAGTAATGCTGGTTCTCACTGCCTCCTGGAACCCTTTCAAATGCCACAGACAATTTGGCCCTCTCTGCTTTCCTGTGGACTCCATCCTCAAAAGCACCTGTTTTCGCTTTCGGCAGCCTCCGGAGCAAAAAAGACAAACGTCCAGCTTTTGCTGCCACAGCAAAGGTGCCAGCGGGGAAAAGTAATGCTGGTTCTCACTGCCTCCTGGAACCCTTTCAAATGCCACAGACAATTTGGCCCTCTCTGCTTTCCTGCGGACTCCATCCTCAAAAGCACCTGTTTTCGCTTTCGGCAGCCTCCGGAGCAAAAAAGACAAACGTCCAGCTTTTGCTGCCACAGCAAAGGTGCCAGCGGGGAAAAGTAATGCTGGTTCTCACTGCCTCCTGGAACCTCTTCAAATGCCACAGACAATTTGGCCCTCTCTGCTTTCCTGCGGACTCCATCCTCAAAAGCACCTGTTTTCGCTTTCGGCAGCCTCCGGAGCAAAAAAGACAAACGTCCAGCTTTTGCTGCCACAGCAAAGGTGCCAGCGGGGAAAAGTAATGCTGGTTCTCACTGCCTCCTGGAACCCTTTCAAATGCCCCAGACAATTAAGCCCTCTCTGCTTTCCTGCGGACTCTATCCTCAAAAGCGACTTTTTTCACTTTCGGCGCCCTCCGGTGGTAAAAAGACAAACGTCCAGCTTTTGCTGCCACAGCAAAGGTGCCAGCGGGGAAAAGTGATGCTGGTTCTCACTGCCTCCTGGAACTCTTTCAAATGCCCCAGACAATTTGGCTCTCTCTGCTTTCCTGCGGACTCCATCCTCAAAAGCACCTGTTTTCGCTTTCGGCAGCCTCCGGAGCAAAAAAGACAAACGTCCAGCTTTTGCTGCCACAGCAAAGGTGCCAGCGGGGAAAAGTAATGCTGGTTCTCACTGCTACCTGGAACCTCTTCAAATGCCACAGACAATTTGGCCCTCTCTGCTTTCCTGCGGACTCCATCCTCAAAAGCACCTGTTTTCGCTTTCGGCAGCCTCCGGAGCAAAAAAGACAAACGTCCAGCTTTTGCTGCCACAGCAAAGGTGCCAGCGGGGAAAAGTAATGCTGGTTCTCACTGCCTCCTGGAACCCTTTCAAATGCCACAGACAATTAAGCCCTCTCTGCTTTCCTGCGGACTCTATCCTCAAAAGCGACTTTTTTCACTTTCGGCGCCCTCCGGTGGTAAAAAGACAAACGTCCAGCTTTTGCTGCCACAGCAAAGGTGCCAGCGGGGAAAAGTAATGCTGGTTCTCACTGCCTCCTGGAACCCTTTCAAATGCCACAGACAATTTGGCCCTCTCTGCTTTCCTGCGGACTCCATCCTCAAAAGCACCTGTTTTCGCTTTCGGCAGCCTCCGGAGCAAAAAAGACAAACGTCCAGCTTTTGCTGCCACAGCAAAGGTGCCAGCGGGGAAAAGTAATGCTGGTTCTCACTGCCTCCTGGAACCCTTTCAAATGCCCCAGACAATTTGGCCCTCTCTGCTTTCCTGCGGACTCCATCCTCAAAAGCACCTGTTTTCGCTTTCGGCAGCCTCCGGAGCAAAAAAGACAAACGTCCAGCTTTTGCTGCCACAGCAAAGGTGCCAGCGGGGAAAAGTAATGCTGGTTCTCACTGCCTCCTGGAACCCTTTCAAATGCCACAGACAATTTGGCCCTCTCTGCTTTCCTGCGGACTCCATCCTCAAAAGCACCTGTTTTCGCTTTCGGCAGCGTCCGGAGCAAAAAAGACAAACGTCCAGCTTTTGCTGCCACAGCAAAGGTGCCAGCGGGGAAAAGTAATGCTGGTTCTCACTGCCTCCTGGAACCCTTTCAAATGCCCCAGACAATTTGGCCCTCTCTGCTTTCCTGCGGACTCCATCCTCAAAAGCACCTGTTTTCGCTTTCAGCAGCGTCCGGAGCAAAAAAGACAAACGTCCAGCTTTTGCTGCCACAGCAAAGGTGCCAGCGGGGAAAAGTAATGCTGGTTCTCACTGCCTCCTGGAACCTCTTCAAATGCCACAGACAATTTGGCCCTCTCTGCTTTCCTGCGGACTCCATCCTCAAAAGCACCTGTTTTCGCTTTCGGCAGCCTCCGGAGCAAAAAAGACAAACGTCCAGCTTTTGCTGCCACAGCAAAGGTGCCAGCGGGGAAAAGTAATGCTGGTTCTCACTGCCTCCTGGAACCCTTTCAAATGCCACAGACAATTAAGCCCTCTCTGCTTTCCTGCGGACTCTATCCTCAAAAGCGACTTTTTTCACTTTCGGCGCCCTCCGGTGGTAAAAAGACAAACGTCCAGCTTTTGCTGCCACAGCAAAGGTGCCAGCGGGGAAAAGTGATGCTGGTTCTCACTGCCTCCTGGAACTCTTTCAAATGCCCCAGACAATTTGGCTCTCTCTGCTTTCCTGCGGACTCCATCCTCAAAAGCACCTGTTTTCGCTTTCGGCAGCCTCCGGAGCAAAAAAGACAAACGTCCAGCTTTTGCTGCCACAGCAAAGGTGCCAGCGGGGAAAAGTAATGCTGGTTCTCACTGCCTCCTGGAACTTCTTCAAATGCCACAGACATTTTGGCCCTCTCTGCTTTCCTGCGGACTCCATCCTCAAAAGCACCTGTTTTCGCTTTCGGCAACCTCCAGAGCAAAAAAGACAAACGTCCAGCTTTTGCTGCCACAGCAAAGGTGCCAGCGGGGAAAAGTAATGCTGGTTCTCACTGCCTCCTGGAACCCTTTGAAATGCCACAGACAATTTGGCCCTCTCTGCTTTCCTGCGGACTCCATCCTCAAAAGCACCTGTTTTCGCTTTCGGCAGCCTCCGGAGCAAAAAAGACAAACGTCCAGCTTTTGCTGCCACAGCAAAGGTGCCAGCGGGGAAAAGTAATGCTGGTTCTCACTGCCTCCTGGAACCCTTTCAAATGCCCCAGACAATTTGGCCCTCTCTGCTTTCCTGCGGACTCCATCCTCAAAAGCACCTGTTTTCGCTTTCGGCAGCCTCCGGAGCAAAAAAGACAAACGTCCAGCTTTTGCTGCCACAACAAAGGTGCCAGCGGGGAAAAGTAATGCTGGTTCTCACTGCCTCCTGGAACCCTTTCAAATGCCCCAGACAATTTGGCCCTCTCTGCTTTCCTGCGGACTCCATCCTCAAAAGCACCTGTTTTCGCTTTCGGCAGCCTCCGGAGCAAAAAAGACAAACGTCCAGCTTTTGCTGCCACAACAAAGGTGCCAGCGGGGAAAAGTAATGCTGGTTCTCACTGCCTCCTGGAACCCTTTCAAATGCCCCAGACAATTTGGCCCTCTCTGCTTTCCTGCGGACTCCATCCTCAAAAGCACCTGTTTTCGCTTTCGGCAGCCTCCGGAGCAAAAAAGACAAACGTCCAGCTTTTGCTGCCACAGCAAAGGTGCCAGCGGGGAAAAGTAATGCTGGTTCTCACTGCCTCCTGGAACCTCTTCAAATGCCACAGACAATTTGGCCCTCTCTGCTTTCCTGCGGACTCCATCCTCAAAAGCACCTGTTTTCGCTTTTGGCAACCTCCGGAGCAAAAAAGACAAACGTCCAGCTTTTGCTGCCACAGCAAAGGTGCCAGCGGGGAAAAGTAATGCTGGTTCTCACTGCCTCCTGGAACCCTTTCAAATGCCACAGACAATTTGGCCCTCTCTGCTTTCCTGCGGACTCCATCCTCAAAAGCACCTGTTTTCGCTTTCGGCAGCCTCCGGAGCAAAAAAGACAAACGTCCAGCTTTTGCTGCCACAGCAAAGGTGCCAGCGGGGAAAAGTAATGCTGGTTCTCACTGCCTCCTGGAACCCTTTCAAATCCCACAGACAATTTGGCCCTCTCTGCTTTCCTGCGGACTCCATCCTCAAAAGCACCTGTTTTCGCTTTCGGCAGCCTCCGGAGCAAAAAAGACAAACGTCCAGCTTTTGCTGCCACAGCAAAGGTGCCAGCGGGGAAAAGTAATGCTGGTTCTCACTGCCTCCTGGAACCCTTTCAAATGCCACAGACAATTTGGCCCTCTCTGCTTTCCTGCGGACTGCATCCTCAAAAGCACCTGTTTTCGCTTTCGGCAGCCTCCGGAGCAAAAAAGACAAACGTCCAGCTTTTGCTGCCACAGCAAAGGTGCCAGCGGGGAAAAGTAATGCTGGTTCTCACTGCCTCCTGGAACCCTTTCAAATGCCCCAGACAATTAAGCCCTCTCTGCTTTCCTGCGGACTCTATCCTCAAAAGCGCCTTTTTTCACTTTCGGCGCCCTCCGGTGTTAAAAAGACAAACGTCCAGGTTTTGCTGCCACAGCAAAGGTGCCAGCGGGGAAAAGTGATGCTGGTTCTCACTGCCTCCTGGAACTCTTTCAAATGCCACAGACAATTTGGCCCTCTCTGCTTTCCTGCGGACTCCATCCTCAAAAGCACCTATTTTCGCTTTCGGCAGCCTCCGGAGCAAAAAAGACAAACGTCCAGCTTTTGCTGCCACAGCAAAGGTGCCAGCGGGGAAAAGTAATGCTGGTTCTCACTGCCTCCTGGAACCCTTTCAAATGCCACAGACAATTTGGCCCTCTCTGCTTTCCTGCGGACTCCAT
Source organism: Vanellus vanellus (assembly GCF_965231255.1). Classification (NCBI taxonomy): domain Eukaryota; kingdom Metazoa; phylum Chordata; class Aves; order Charadriiformes; family Charadriidae; genus Vanellus; species Vanellus vanellus. Next base: position 61,148 of record NW_028127068.1, read on the forward strand.
CCTCAAAAGCACCTGTTTTCGCTTTCGGCAGCCTCCGGAGCAAAAAAGACAAACGTCCAGCTTTTGCTGCCACAACAAAGGTGCCAGCGGGGAAAAGTAATGCTGGTTCTCACTGCCTCCTGGAACCTGTTCAAATGCCCCAGACAATTTGGCCCTCTCTGCTTTCCTGCGGACTCCATCCTCAAAAGCACCTGTTTTCGCTTTCGGCAGCCTCCGGAGCAAAAAAGACAAACGTCCAGCTTTTGCTGCCACAGCAAAGGTGCCAGCGGGGAAAAGTAATGCTGGTTCTCACTGCCTCCTGGAACCCTTTCAAATGCCACAGACAATTTGGCCCTCTCTGCTTTCCTGCGGACTCCATCCTCAAAAGCACCTGTTTTCGCTTTCGGCAGCCTCCGGAGCAAAAAAGACAAACGTCCAGCTTTTGCTGCCACAGCAAAGGTGCCAGCGGGGAAAAGTAATGCTGGTTCTCACTGCCTCCTGGAACCTCTTCAAATGCCACAGACATTTTGGCCCTCTCTGCTTTCCTGCGGACTCCATCCTCAAAAGCACCTGTTTTCGCTTTCGGCAGCCTCCGGAGCAAAAAAGACAAACGTCCAGCTTTTGCTGCCACAGCAAAGGTGCCAGCGGGGAAAAGTAATGCTGGTTCTCACTGCCTCCTGGAACCCTTTCAAATGCCACAGACAATTTGGCCCTCTCTGCTTTCCTGCAGACTCCATCCTCAAAAGCACCTGTTTTCGCTTTCGGCAGCCTCCGGAGCAAAAAAGACAAACGTCCAGCTTTTGCTGCCACAGCAAAGGTGCCAGCGGGGAAAAGTAATGCTGGTTCTCACTGCCTCCTGGAACCCTTTCAAATGCCACAGACAATTTGGCCCTCTCTGCTTTCCTGCGGACTCCATCCTCAAAAGAACCTATTCTCGCTTTCGGCAGCCTCCGGAGCAAAAAAAGACAAACGTCCAGCTTTTGCTGCCACAGCAAAGGTGCCAGCGGGGAAAAGTAATGCTGGTTCTCACTGCCTCCTGGAACCCTTTCAAATGCCACAGACAATTTGGCCCTCTCTGCTTTCCTGCGGACTCCATCCTCAAAAGCACCTGTTTTCGCTTTCGGCAGCCTCCGGAGCAAAAAAGACAAACGTCCAGCTTTTGCTGCCACAGCATAGGTGCCAGCGGGGAAAAGTAATGCTGGTTCTCACTGCCTCCTGGAACTCCTTCAAATGCCCCAGACAATTTGGCCCTCTCTGCTTTCCTGCGGACTCCATCCTCAAAAGCACCTGTTTTCGCTTTCGGCAGCCTCCGGAGCAAAAAAGACAAACGTCCAGCTTTTGCTGCCACAGCAAAGGTGCCAGCGGGGAAAAGTAATGCTGGTTCTCACTGCCTCCTGGAACCTCTTCAAATGCCACAGACAATTTGGCCCTCTCTGCTTTCCTGCGGACTCCATCCTCAAAAGCACCTGTTTTCGCTTTCGGCAGCCTCCGGAGCAAAAAAGACAAACGTCCAGCTTTTGCTGCCACAGCAAAGGTGCCAGCGGGGAAAAGTAATGCTGGTTCTCACTGCCTCCTGGAACCCTTTCAAATGCCACAGACAATTTGGCCCTCTCTGCTTTCCTGCGGACTCCATCCTCAAAAGCACCTGTTTTCGCTTTCGGCAGCCTCCGGAGCAAAAAAGACAAACGTCCAGCTTTTGCTGCCACAACAAAGGTGCCAGCGGGGAAAAGTAATGCTGGTTCTCACTGCCTCCTGGAACCCTTTCAAATGCCCCAGACAATTTGGCCCTCTCTGCTTTCCTGCGGACTCCATCCTCAAAAGCACCTGTTTTCGCTTTCGGCAGCCTCCGGAGCAAAAAAGACAAACGTCCAGCTTTTGCTGCCACAGCAAAGGTGCCAGCGGGGAAAAGTAATGCTGGTTCTCACTGCCTCCTGGAACCTCTTCAAATGCCACAGACAATTTGGCCCTCTCTGCTTTCCTGCGGACTCCATCCTCAAAAGCACCTGTTTTCGCTTTTGGCAACCTCCGGAGCAAAAAAGACAAACGTCCAGCTTTTGCTGCCACAGCAAAGGTGCCAGCGGGGAAAAGTAATGCTGGTTCTCACTGCCTCCTGGAACCCTTTCAAATGCCACAGACAATTTGGCCCTCTCTGCTTTCCTGCGGACTCCATCCTCAAAAGCACCTGTTTTCGCCTTCGGCAGCGTCCGGAGCAAAAAAGACAAACGTCCAGCTTTTGCTGCCACAGCAAAGGTGCCAGCGGGGAAAAGTAATGCTGGTTCTCACTGCCTCCTGGAACCCTTTCAAATGCCACAGACAATTTGGCCCTCTCTGCTTTCCTGCGGACTCCATCCTCAAAAGCACCTGTTTTCGCTTTCGGCAGCCTCCGGAGCAAAAAAGACAAACGTCCAGCTTTTGCTGCCACAGCAAAGGTGCCAGCGGGGAAAAGTAATGCTGGTTCTCACTGCCTCCTGGAACCCTTTCAAATGCCACAGACAATTTGGCCCTCTCTGCTTTCCTGCAGACTCCATCCTCAAAAGCACCTGTTTTCGCTTTCGGCAGCCTCCGGAGCAAAAAAGACAAACGTCCAGCTTTTGCTGCCACAACAAAGGTGCCAGCGGGGAAAAGTAATGCTGGTTCTCACTGCCTCCTGGAACCCTTTCAAATGCCCCAGACAATTTGGCCCTCTCTGCTTTCCTGCGGACTCCATCCTCAAAAGCACCTGTTTTCGCTTTCGGCAGCCTCCGGAGCAAAAAAGACAAACGTCCAGCTTTTGCTGCCACAGCAAAGGTGCCAGCGGGGAAAAGTAATGCTGGTTCTCACTGCCTCCTGGAACCTCTTCAAATGCCACAGACAATTTGGCCCTCTCTGCTTTCCTGCGGACTCCATCCTCAAAAGCACCTGTTTTCGCTTTTGGCAACCTCCGGAGCAAAAAAGACAAACGTCCAGCTTTTGCTGCCACAGCAAAGGTGCCAGCGGGGAAAAGTAATGCTGGTTCTCACTGCCTCCTGGAACCCTTTCAAATGCCACAGACAATTTGGCCCTCTCTGCTTTCCTGCGGACTCCATCCTCAAAAGCACCTGTTTTCGCTTTCGGCAGCGTCCGGAGCAAAAAAGACAAACGTCCAGCTTTTGCTGCCACAGCAAAGGTGCCAGCGGGGAAAAGTAATGCTGGTTCTCACTGCCTCCTGGAACCCTTTCAAATGCCACAGACAATTTGGCCCTCTCTGCTTTCCTGCGGACTCCATCCTCAAAAGCACCTGTTTTCGCTTTCGGCAGCCTCCGGAGCAAAAAAGACAAACGTCCAGCTTTTGCTGCCACAGCAAAGGTGCCAGCGGGGAAAAGTAATGCTGGTTCTCACTGCCTCCTGGAACCCTTTCAAATGCCACAGACAATTTGGCCCTCTCTGCTTTCCTGCGGACTCCATCCTCAAAAGCACCTGTTTTCGCTTTCGGCAGCGTCCGGAGCAAAAAAGACAAACGTCCAGCTTTTGCTGCCACAGCAAAGGTGCCAGCGGGGAAAAGTAATGCTGGTTCTCACTGCCTCCTGGAACCCTTTCAAATGCCCCAGACAATTTGGCCCTCTCTGCTTTCCTGCGGACTCCATCCTCAAAAGCACCTGTTTTCGCTTTCGGCAGCGTCCGGAGCAAAAAAGACAAACGTCCAGCTTTTGCTGCCACAGCAAAGGTGCCAGCGGGGAAAAGTAATGCTGGTTCTCACTGCCTCCTGGAACCTCTTCAAATGCCACAGACAATTTGGCCCTCTCTGCTTTCCTGCGGACTCCATCCTCAAAAGCACCTGTTTTCGCTTTCGGCAGCCTCCGGAGCAAAAAAGACAAACGTCCAGCTTTTGCTGCCACAGCAAAGGTGCCAGCGGGGAAAAGTAATGCTGGTTCTCACTGCCTCCTGGAACCCTTTCAAATGCCCCAGACAATTAAGCCCTCTCTCCTTTCCTGCGGACTCTATCCTCCAAAGCGACTTTTTTCACTTTCGGCGCCCTCCGGTGGTAAAAAGACAAACGTCCAGCTTTTGCTGCCACAGCAAAGGTGCCAGCGGGGAAAAGTGATGCTGGTTCTCACTGCCTCCTGGAACTCTTTCAAATGCCCCAGACAATTTGGCTCTCTCTGCTTTCCTGCGGACTCCATCCTCAAAAGCACCTGTTTTCGCTTTCGGCAGCCTCCGGAGCAAAAAAGACAAACGTCCAGCTTTTGCTGCCACAGCAAAGGTGCCAGCGGGGAAAAGTAATGCTGGTTCTCACTGCCTCCTGGAACCTCTTCAAATGCCACAGACATTTTGGCCCTCTCTGCTTTCCTGCGGACTCCATCCTCAAAAGCACCTGTTTTCGCTTTCGGCAACCTCCAGAGCAAAAAGACAAACGTCCAGCTTTTGCTGCCACAGCAAAGGTGCCAGCGGGGAAAAGTAATGCTGGTTCTCACTGCCTCCTGGAACCCTTTCAAATGCCACAGACAATTTGGCCCTCTCTGCTTTCCTGCGGACTCCATCCTCAAAAGCACCTGTTTTCGCTTTCGGCAGCCTCCGGAGCAAAAAAAGACAAACGTCCAGCTTTTGCTGCCACAGCAAAGGTGCCAGCGGGGAAAGTAATGCTGGTTCTCACTGCCTCCTGGAACCCTTTCAAATGCCCCAGACAATTTGGCCCTCTCTGCTTTCCTGCGGACTCCATCCTCAAAAGCACCTGTTTTCGCTTTCGGCAGCCTCCGGAGCAAAAAAGACAAACGTCCAGCTTTTGCTGCCACAACCAAAGGTGCCAGCGGGGAAAAGTAATGCTGGTTCTCACTGCCTCCTGGAACCCTTTCAAATGCCACAGACAATTTGGCCCTCTCTGCTTTCCTGCGGACTCCATCCTCAAAAGCACCTGTTTTCGCTTTCGGCAGCCTCCGGAGCAAAAAAGACAAACGTCCAGCTTTTGCTGCCACAGCAAAGGTGCCAGCGGGGAAAAGTAATGCTGGTTCTCACTGCCTCCTGGAACCCTTTCAAATGCCACAGACAATTTGGCCCTCTCTGCTTTCCTGCGGACTCCATCCTCAAAAGCACCTGTTTTCGCTTTCGGCAGCCTCCGGAGCAAAAAAGACAAACGTCCAGCTTTTGCTGCCACAGCAAAGGTGCCAGCGGGGAAAAGTAATGCTGGTTCTCACTGCCTCCTGGAACCCTTTCAAATGCACCAGACAATTTGGCCCTCTCTGCTTTCCTGCGGACTCCATCCTCAAAAGCACCCGTTTTCGCTTTCGGCAGCCTCCGGAGCAAAAAAGACAAACGTCCAGCTTTTGCTGCCACAGCAAAGGTGCCAGCGGGGAAAAGTGATGCTGGTTCTCACTGCCTCCTGGAACTCTTTCAAATGCCACAGACAATTTGGCCCTCTCTGCTTTCCTGCGGACTCCATCCTCAAAAGCACCTATTTTCGCTTTCGGCAGCCTCCGGAGCAAAAAAGACAAACGTCCAGCTTTTGCTGCCACAGCAAAGGTGCCAGCGGGGAAAAGTAATGCTGGTTCTCACTGCCTCCTGGAACCCTTTCAAATGCCACAGACAATTTGGCCCTCTCTGCTTTCCTGCGGACTCCATCCTCAAAAGCACCTGTTTTCGCTTTCGGCAGCCTCCGGAGCAAAAAAGACAAACGTCCAGCTTTTGCTGCCACAGCAAAGGTGCCAGCGGGGAAAAGTAATGCTGGTTCTCACTGCCTCCTGGAACCTCTTCAAATGCCACAGACAATTTGGCCCTCTCTGCTTTCCTGCGGACTCCATCCTCAAAAGCACCTGTTTTCGCTTTCGGCAGCGTCCGGAGCAAAAAAGACAAACGTCCAGCTTTTGCTGCCACAGCAAAGGTGCCAGCGGGGAAAAGTAATGCTGGTTCTCACTGCCTCCTGGAACCCTTTCAAATGCCACAGACAATTTGGCCCTCTCTGCTTTCCTGCGGACTCCATCCTCAAAAGCACCTGTTTTCGCTTTCGGCAGCCTCCGGAGCAAAAAAGACAAACGTCCAGCTTTTGCTGCCACAGCAAAGGTGCCAGCGGGGAAAAGTAATGCTGGTTCTCACTGCCTCCTGGAACCCTTTCAAATGCCACAGACAATTTGGCCCTCTCTGCTTTCCTGCGGACTGCATCCTCAAAAGCACCTGTTTTCGCTTTCGGCAGCCTCCGGAGCAAAAAAGACAAACGTCCAGCTTTTGCTGCCACAGCAAAGGTGCCAGCGGGGAAAAGTAATGCTGGTTCTCACTGCCTCCTGGAACCTTTCAAATGCCCCAGACAATTAAGCCCTCTCTGCTTTCCTGCGGACTCTATCCTCAAAAGCGCCTTTTTTCACTTTCGGCGCCCTCCGGTGTTAAAAGACAAACGTCCAGGTTTTGCTGCCACAGCAAAGGTGCCAGCGGGGAAAAGTGATGCTGGTTCTCACTGCCTCCTGGAACTCTTTCAAATGCCCCAGACAATTTGGCTCTCTCTGCTTTTGCGGACTCCATCCTCAAAAGCACCTGTTTTCGCTTTCGGCAGCCTCCGGAGCAAAAAAGACAAACGTCCAGCTTTTGCTGCCACAGCAAAGGTGCCAGCGGGGAAAAGTAATGCTGGTTCTCACTGCCTCCTGGAAACCTCTTCAAATGCCACAGACAATTTGGCCCTCTCTGCTTTCCGGCGGACTCCATCCTCAAAAGCACCTGTTTTCGCTTTCGGCAACCTCCAGAGCAAAAAAGACAAACGTCCAGCTTTTGCTGCCACAGCAAAGGTGCCAGCGGGGAAAAGTAATGCTGGTTCTCACTGCCTCCTGGAACCCTTTCAAATGCCACAGACAATTTGGCCCTCTCTGCTTTCCTGCGGACTCCATCCTCAAAAGCACCTGTTTTCGCTTTCGGCAGCCTCCGGAGCAAAAAAGACAAAACGTCCAGCTTTTGCTGCCACAGCAAAGGTGCCAGCGG
>NW_028127067.1:0-59437 GCF_965231255.1 Vanellus vanellus
AGTCATGCTGGTCCTCACTGCCTCCTGGAACCCCTTCAAATGCCCCACACAATTTGGCCCTCTCTGCTTTCCTGCCGACTCTAGCCTCAAAAGCACCTTTTTTCACTTTTGGCGCCCTCCGCAGCAAAAAAGACAAACGTCCAGCTTTTGCTGCCACAGCAAAGGGGCCAGCGGGGAAAAGTCATGCTGATCCTCACTGCCTCCTGGAACCCCTTCAAATGCCCCACACAATTTGGCCCTCTCTGCTTTCCTGCCGACTCTATCCTCAAAAGCACCTTTTTTCAATTTTGGCGCCCTCCGCAGCAAAAAGGACAAACGTCCAGCTTTTGCTGCCACAGCAAAGGGGCCAGCGGGGAAAAGTCATGCTGGTCCTCACTGCCTCCTGGAACCCCTTCAAATGCCCCACACAATTTGGCCCTCTCTGCTTTCCTGCCCACTCTAGCCTCAAAAGCACCTTTTTTCACTTTTGGCGCCCTCCGCAGCAAAAAAGACAAACGTCCAGCTTTTGCTGCCACAGCAAAGGGGCCAGCGGGGAAAAGTCATGCTGATCCTCACTGCCTCCTGGAACCCCTTCAAATGCCCCACACAATTTGGCCCTCTCTGCTTTCCTGCCGACTCTAGCCTCAAAAGCACCTTTTTTCACTTTTGGCGCCCTTAGCAGCAAAAAAGACAAACGTCCAGCTTTTGCTGCCACAGCAAAGGGGCCAGCGGGGAAAAGTCATGCTGATCCTCACTGCCTCCTGGAACCCCTTCAAATGCCCCACACAATTTGGCCCTCTCTGCTTTCCTGCCCACTCTAGCCTCAAAAGCACCTTTTTTCACTTTTGGCGCCCTCCGCAGCAAAAAAGACAAACGTCCAGCTTTTGCTGCCACAGCAAAGGGGCCAGCGGGGAAAAGTCATGCTGGTCCTCACTGCCTCCTGGAACCCCTTCAAATGCCCCACACAATTTGGCCCTCTCTGCTTTCCTGCCCACTCTATCCTCAAAAAAACCTTTTTTCACTTTTGGCGCCCTCTGCAGCAAAAAAGACAAACGTCCAGCTTTTGCTGCCACAGCAAAGGGGCCAGCGGGGAAAAGTCATGCTGGTCCTCACTGCCTCCTGGAACCCCTTCAAATGCCCCACACAATTTGGCCCTCTCTGCTTTCCTGCCGACTCTAGCCTCAAAAGCACCTTTTTTCACTTTTGGCGCCCTCCGCAGCAAAAAAGACAAACGTCCAGCTTTTGCTGCCACAGCAAAGGGGCCAGCGGGGAAAAGTCACGCTGGTCCTCACTGCCTCCTGGAACCCCTTCAAATGCCCCACACAATTTGGCCCTCTCTGCTTTCCTGCCCACTCTAGCCTCAAAAGCACCTTTTTTCACTTTTGGCGCCCTCCGCAGCAAAAAAGACAAACGTCCAGCTTTTGCTGCCACAGCAAAGGTGCCAGCGGGGAAAAGTCACGCTGGTCCTCACTGCCTCCTGGAACCCCTTCAAATGCCCCACACAATTTGGCCCTCTCTGCTTTCCTGCCGACTCTAGCCTCAAAAGCACCTTTTTTCACTTTTGGCGCCCTCCGCAGCAAAAAAGACAAACGTCCAGCTTTTGCTGCCACAGCAAAGGTGCCAGCGGGGAAAAGTCACGCTGGTCCTCACTGCCTCCTGGAACCCCTTCAAATGCCCCACACAATTTGGCCCTCTCTGCTTTCCTGCCCACTCTAGCCTCAAAAGCACCTTTTTTCACTTTTGGCGCCCTCCGCAGCAAAAAAGACAAACGTCCAGCTTTTGCTGCCACAGCAAAGGGGCCAGCGGGGAAAAGTCATGCTGGTCCTCACTGCCTCCTGGAACCCCTTCAAATGCCCCACACAATTTGGCCCTCTCTGCTTTCCTGCCGACTCTAGCCTCAAAAGCACCTTTTTTCACTTTTGGCGCCCTCCGCAGCAAAAAAGACAAACGTCCAGCTTTTGCTGCCACAGCAAAGGGGCCAGCGGGGAAAAGTCATGCTGGTCCTCACTGCCTCCTGGAACCCCTTCAAATGCCCCACACAATTTGGCCCTCTCTGCTTTCCTGCCCACTCTAGCCTCAAAAGCACCTTTTTTCACTTTTGGCGCCCTCCGCAGCAAAAAAGACAAACGTCCAGCTTTTGCTGCCACAGCAAAGGGGCCAGCGGGGAAAAGTCATGCTGGTCCTCACTGCCTCCTGGAACCCCTTCAAATGCCCCACACAATTTGGCCCTCTCTGCTTTCCTGCCCACTCTAGCCTCAAAAGCACCTTTTTTCACTTTTGGCGCCCTCCGCAGCAAAAAAGACAAACGTCCAGCTTTTGCTGCCACAGCAAAGGGGCCAGCGGGGAAAAGTCATGCTGGTCCTCACTGCCTCCTGGAACCCCTTCAAATGCCCCACACAATTTGGCCCTCTCTGCTTTCCTGCCGACACTATCCTCAAAAGCACCTTTTTTCACTTTTGGCGCCCTCCGCAGCAAAAAAGACAAACGTCCAGCTTTTGCTGCCACAGCAAAGGGGCCAGCGGGGAAAAGTCATGCTGGTCCTCACTGCCTCCTGGAACCCCTTCAAATGCCCCACACAATTTGGCCCTCTCTGCTTTCCTGCCCACTCTAGCCTCAAAAGCACCTTTTTTCACTTTTGGCGCCCTCCGCAGCAAAAAAGACAAACGTCCAGCTTTTGCTGCCACAGCAAAGCTGCCAGCGGGGAAAAGTCATGCTGGTCCTCACTGCCTCCTGGAACCCCTTCAAATGCCCCACACAATTTGGCCCTCTCTGCTTTCCTGCCGACTCTAGCCTCAAAAGCACCTTTTTTCACTTTTGGCGCCCTCCGCAGCAAAAAAGACAAACGTCCAGCTTTTGCTGCCACAGCAAAGGTGCCAGCGGGGAAAAGTCACGCTGGTCCTCACTGCCTCCTGGAACCCCTTCAAATGCCCCACACAATTTGGCCCTCTCTGCTTTCCTGCCCACTCTAGCCTCAAAAGCACCTTTTTTCACTTTTGGCGCCCTCCGCAGCAAAAAAAGAAAAACGTCCAGCTTTTGCTGCCACAGCAAAGGGGCCAGCGGGGAAAAGTCATGCTGGTCCTCACTGCCTCCTGGAACCCCTTCAAATGCCCCACACAATTTGGCCCTCTCTGCTTTCCTGCCCACTCTAGCCTCAAAAGCACCTTTTTTCACTTTTGGCGCCCTCCGCAGCAAAAAAGACAAACGTCCAGCTTTTGCTGCCACAGCAAAGGGGCCAGCGGGGAAAAGTCATGCTGGTCCTCACTGCCTCCTGGAACCCCTTCAAATGCCCCACACAATTTGGCCCTCTCTGCTTTCCTGCCCACTCTAGCCTCAAAAGCACCTTTTTTCACTTTTGGCGCCCTCCGCAGCAAAAAAGACAAACGTCCAGCTTTTGCTGCCACAGCAAAGGGGCCAGCGGGGAAAAGTCATGCTGGTCCTCACTGCCTCCTGGAACCCCTTCAAATGCCCCACACAATTTGGCCCTCTCTGCTTTCCTGCCGACTCTAGCCTCAAAAGCACCTTTTTTCACTTTTGGCGCCCTCCGCAGCAAAAAAGACAAACGTCCAGCTTTTGCTGCCACAGCAAAGGTGCCAGCGGGGAAAAGTCACGCTGGTCCTCACTGCCTCCTGGAACCCCTTCAAATGCCCCACACAATTTGGCCCTCTCTGCTTTCCTGCCCACTCTAGCCTCAAAAGCACCTTTTTTCACTTTTGGCGCCCTCCGCAGCAAAAAAAGACAAACGTCCAGCTTTTGCTGCCACAGCAAAGGGGCCAGCGGGGAAAAGTCATGCTGGTCCTCACTGCCTCCTGGAACCCCTTCAAATGCCCCACACAATTTGGCCCTCTCTGCTTTCCTGCCGACTCTATCCTCAAAAGCACCTTTTTTCACTTTTGGCGCCCTCCGCAGCAAAAAAGACAAACGTCCAGCTTTTGCTGCCACAGCAAAGGGGCCAGCGGGGAAAAGTCATGCTGGTCCTCACTGCCTCCTGGAACCCCTTCAAATGCCCCACACAATTTGGCCCTCTCTGCTTTCCTGCCGACTCTAGCCTCAAAAGCACCTTTTTTCACTTTTGGCGCCCTCCGCAGCAAAAAAGACAAACGTCCAGCTTTTGCTGCCACAGCAAAGGGGCCAGCGGGGAAAAGTCATGCTGGTCCTCACTGCCTCCTGGAACCCCTTCAAATGCCCCACACAATTTGGCCCTCTCTGCTTTCCTGCCGACTCTAGCCTCAAAAGCACCTTTTTTCACTTTTGGCGCCCTCCGCAGCAAAAAAGACAAACGTCCAGCTTTTGCTGCCACAGCAAAGGGGCCAGCGGGGAAAAGTCATGCTGGTCCTCACTGCCTCCTGGAACCCCTTCAAATGCCCCACACAATTTGGCCCTCTCTGCTTTCCTGCCCACTCTAGCCTCAAAAGCACCTTTTTTCACTTTTGGCGCCCTCCGCAGCAAAAAAGACAAACGTCCAGCTTTTGCTGCCACAGCAAAGGTGCCAGCGGGGAAAAGTCATGCTGGTCCTCACTGCCTCCTGGAACCCCTTCAAATGCCCCACACAATTTGGCCCTCTCTGCTTTCCTGCCGACTCTAGCCTCAAAAGCACCTTTTTTCACTTTTGGCGCCCTCCGCAGCAAAAAAGACAAACGTCCAGCTTTTGCTGCCACAGCAAAGGGGCCAGCGGGGAAAAGTCATGCTGGTCCTCACTGCCTCCTGGAACCCCTTCAAATGCCCCACACAATTTGGCCCTCTCTGCTTTCCTGCCGACTCTAGCCTCAAAAGCACCTTTTTTCACTTTTGGCGCCCTCCGCAGCAAAAAAGACAAACGTCCAGCTTTTGCTGCCACAGCAAAGGGGCCAGCGGGGAAAAGTCATGCTGGTCCTCACTGCCTCCTGGAACCCCTTCAAATGCCCCACACAATTTGGCCCTCTCTGCTTTCCTGCCGACTCTAGCCTCAAAAGCACCTTTTTTCACTTTTGGCGCCCTCCGCAGCAAAAAAGACAAACGTCCAGCTTTTGCTGCCACAGCAAAGGGGCCAGCGGGGAAAAGTCATGCTGGTCCTCACTGCCTCCTGGAACCCCTTCAAATGCCCCACACAATTTGGCCCTCTCTGCTTTCCTGCCCACTCTAGCCTCAAAAGCACCTTTTTTCACTTTTGGCGCCCTCCGCAGCAAAAAAGACAAACGTCCAGCTTTTGCTGCCACAGCAAAGGGGCCAGCGGGGAAAAGTCATGCTGGTCCTCACTGCCTCCTGGAACCCCTTCAAATGCCCCACACAATTTGGCCCTCTCTGCTTTCCTGCCCACTCTAGCCTCAAAAGCACCTTTTTTCACTTTTGCGCCCTCCGCAGCAAAAAAGACAAACGTCCAGCTTTTGCTGCCACAGCAAAGGGGCCAGCGGGGAAAAGTCATGCTGGTCCTCACTGCCTCCTGGAACCCCTTCAAATGCCCCACACAATTTGGCCCTCTCTGCTTTCCTGCCGACTCTAGCCTCAAAAGCACCTTTTTTCACTTTTGGCACCCTCCGCAGCAAAAAAGGACAAACGTCCAGCTTTTGCTGCCACAGCAAAGGGGCCAGCGGGGAAAGTCATGCTGGTCCTCACTGCCTCCTGGAACCCCTTCAAATGCCCCACACAATTTGGCCCTCTCTGCTTTCCTGCCCACTCTATCCTCAAAAGCACCTTTTTTCACTTTTGGCGCCCTCCGCAGCAAAAGAGACAAACGTCCAGCTTTTGCTGCCACAGCAAAGGGGCCAGCGGGGAAAGTCACGCTGGTCCTCACTGCCTCCTGGAACCCCTTCAAATGCCCCACACAATTTGGCCCTCTCTGCTTTCCTGCCGACTCTATCCTCAAAAGCACCTTTTTTCACTTTTGGCGCCCTCCGCAGCAAAAAAGACAAACGTCCAGCTTTTGCTGCCACAGCAAAGGGGCCAGCGGGGAAAAGTCATGCTGGTCCTCACTGCCTCCTGGAACCCCTTCAAATGCCCCACACAATTTGGCCCTCTCTGCTTTCCTGCCGACTCTAGCCTCAAAAGCACCTTTTTCACTTTTGGCGCCCTCCGCAGCAAAAAAGACAAACGTCCAGCTTTTGCTGCCACAGCAAAGGGGCCAGCGGGGAAAAGTCACGCTGGTCCTCACTGCCTCCTGGAACCCCTTCAAATGCCCCACACAATTTGGCCCTCTCTGCTTTCCTGCCGACTCTAGCCTCAAAAGCACCTTTTTTCACTTTTGGCGCCCTCCGCAGCAAAAAAGACAAACGTCCAGCTTTTGCTGCCACAGCAAAGGGGCCAGCGGGGAAAAGTCATGCTGGTCCTCACTGCCTCCTGGAACCCCTTCAAATGCCCCACACAATTTGGCCCTCTCTGCTTTCCTGCCGACTCTAGCCTCAAAAGCACCTTTTTTCACTTTTGGCGCCCTCCGCAGCAAAAAAGACAAACGTCCAGCTTTTGCTGCCACAGCAAAGGGGCCAGCGGGGAAAAGTCATGCTGGTCCTCACTGCCTCCTGGAACCCCTTCAAATGCCCCACACAATTTGGCCCTCTCTGCTTTCCTGCCCACTCTAGCCTCAAAAGCACCTTTTTTCACTTTTGGCGCCCTCCGCAGCAAAAAAGACAAACGTCCAGCTTTTGCTGCCACAGCAAAGGGGCCAGCGGGGAAAAGTCATGCTGGTCCTCACTGCCTCCTGGAACCCCTTCAAATGCCCCACACAATTTGGCCCTCTCTGCTTTCCTGCCGACTCTAGCCTCAAAAGCACTTTTTTTCACTTTTGGCGCCCTCCGCAGCAAAAAAGACAAACGTCCAGCTTTTGCTGCCACAGCAAAGGGCCAGCGGGGAAAAGTCATGCTGATCCTCACTGCCTCCTGGAACCCCTTCAAATGCCCCACACAATTTGGCCCTCTCTGCTTTCCTGCCCACTCTAGCCTCAAAAGCACCTTTTTTCACTTTTGGCGCCCTCCGCAGCAAAAAAGACAAACGTCCAGCTTTTGCTGCCACAGCAAAGGGGCCAGCGGGGAAAAGTCATGCTGGTCCTCACTGCCTCCTGGAACCCCTTCAAATGCCCCACACAATTTGGCCCTCTCTGCTTTCCTGCCCACTCTAGCCTCAAAAGCACCTTTTTTCACTTTTGGCGCCCTCCGCAGCAAAAAGACAAACGTCCAGCTTTTGCTGCCACAGCAAAGGGGCCAGCGGGGAAAAGTCATGCTGGTCCTCACTGCCTCCTGGAACCCCTTCAAATGCCCCACACAATTTGGCCCTCTCTGCTTTCCTGCCGACTCTAGCCTCAAAAACACCTTTTTTCACTTTTTGGCCCCTCCGCAGCAAAAAAGACAAACGTCCAGCTTTTGCTGCCACAGCAAAGGGGCCAGCGGGGAAAAGTCATGCTGGTCCTCACTGCCTCCTGGAACCCCTTCAAATGCCCCACACAATTTGGCCCTCTCTGCTTTCCTGCCGACTCTAGCCTCAAAAGCACCTTTTTTCACTTTTGGCGCCCTCCGCAGCAAAAAAGACAAACGTCCAGCTTTTGCTGCCACAGCAAAGGGGCCAGCGGGGAAAAGTCATGCTGGTCCTCACTGCCTCCTGGAACCCCTTCAAATGCCCCACACAATTTGGCCCTCTCTGCTTTCCTGCCCACTCTAGCCTCAAAAGCACCTTTTTTCACTTTTGGCGCCCTCCGCAGCAAAAAAGACAAACGTCCAGCTTTTGCTGCCACAGCAAAGGGGCCAGCGGGGAAAAGTCATGCTGGTCCTCACTGCCTCCTGGAACCCCTTCAAATGCCCCACACAATTTGGCCCTCTCTGCTTTCCTGCCGACTCTAGCCTCAAAAGCACCTTTTTTCACTTTTGGCGCCCTCCGCAGCAAAAAAGACAAACGTCCAGCTTTTGCTGCAACAGCAAAGGGGCCAGCGGGGAAAAGTCATGCTGGTCCTCACTGCCTCCTGGAACCCCTTCAAATGCCCCACACAATTTGGCCCTCTCTGCTTTCCTGCCCACTCTAGCCTCAAAAGCACCTTTTTTCACTTTTGGCGCCCTCCGCAGCAAAAAGACAAACGTCCAGCTTTTGCTGCCACAGCAAAGGGGCCAGCGGGGAAAAGTCATGCTGATCCTCACTGCCTCCTGGAACCCCTTCAAATGCCCCACACAATTTGGCCCTCTCTGCTTTCCTGCCGACTCTAGCCTCAAAAGCACCTTTTTTCACTTTTGGCGCCCTCCGCAGCAAAAAAGACAAACGTCCAGCTTTTGCTGCCACAGCAAAGGGGCCAGCGGGGAAAGTCATGCTGGTCCTCACTGCCTCCTGGAACCCCTTCAAATGCCCCACACAATTTGGCCCTCTCTGCTTTCCTGCCGACTCTAGCCTCAAAAAACACCTTTTTTCACTTTTGGCGCCCTCCGCAGCAAAAAAGACAAACGTCCAGCTTTGCTGCAACAGCAAGGGGCCAGCGGGGAAAAGTCATGCTGGTCCTCACTGCCTCCTGGAACCCCTTCAAATGCCCCACACAATTTGGCCCTCTCTGCTTTCCTGCCCACTCTAGCCTCAAAAGCACCTTTTTCACTTTTGGCGCCCTCCGCAGCAAAAAAGACAAACGTCCAGCTTTTGCTGCCACAGCAAAGGGGCCAGCGGGGAAAAGTCATGCTGATCCTCACTGCCTCCTGGAACCCCTTCAAATGCCCCACACAATTTGGCCCTCTCTGCTTTCCTGCCGACTCTAGCCTCAAAAAAACCTTTTTTTTCACTTTTGGCGCCCTTAGCAGCAAAAAAGACAAACGTCCAGCTTTTGCTGCCACAGCAAAGGGGCCAGCGGGGAAAAGTCACGCTGGTCCTCACTGCCTCCTGGAACCCCTTCAAATGCCCCACACAATTTGGCCCTCTCTGCTTTTCCTGCCCACTCTAGCCTCAAAAGCACCTTTTTTCACTTTTGGCGCCCCTCCGCAGCAAAAAAGACAAACGTCCAGCTTTTGCTGCCACAGCAAAGGGGCCAGCGGGGAAAAGTCATGCTGGTCCTCACTGCCTCCTGGAACCCCTTCAAATGCCCCACACAATTTGGCCCTCTCTGCTTTCCTGCCCACTCTAGCCTCAAAAGCACCTTTTTTTCACTTTTTGGCGCCCTCCGCAGCAAAAAAGACAAACGTCCAGCTTTTGCTGCCACAGCAAAGGGGCCAGCGGGGAAAAGTCATGCTGGTCCTCACTGCCTCCTGGAACCCCTTCAAATGCCCCACAATTTGGCCCTCTCTGCTTTCCTGCCGACTCTAGCCTCAAAAGCACCTTTTTTCACTTTTGGCGCCCTCCGCAGCAAAAAAGACAAACGTCCAGCTTTTGCTGCCACAGCAAAGGGGCCAGCGGGGAAAGTCATGCTGGTCCTCACTGCCTCCTGGAACCCCTTCAAATGCCCCACACAATTTGGCCCTCTCTGCTTTCCTGCCGACTCTAGCCTCAAAAGCACCTTTTTTCACTTTTGGCGCCCTCCGCAGCAAAAAAGACAAACGTCCAGCTTTTGCTGCCACAGCAAAGGGGCCAGCGGGGAAAAGTCATGCTGGTCCTCACTGCCTCCTGGAACCCCTTCAAATGCCCCACACAATTTGGCCCTCTCTGCTTTCCTGCCCACTCTAGCCTCAAAAGCACCTTTTTTCACTTTTGGCGCCCTCCGCAGCAAAAAAGACAAACGTCCAGCTTTTGCTGCCACAGCAAAGGGGCCAGCGGGGAAAAGTCATGCTGGTCCTCACTGCCTCCTGGAACCCCTTCAAATGCCCCACACAATTTGGCCCTCTCTGCTTTCCTGCCGACTCTAGCCTCAAAAGCACCTTTTTTCACTTTTGGCGCCCTCCGCAGCAAAAAAGACAAACGTCCAGCTTTTGCTGCCACAGCAAAGGGGCCAGCGGGGAAAAGTCATGCTGGTCCTCACTGCCTCCTGGAACCCCTTCAAATGCCCCACACAATTTGGCCCTCTCTGCTTTCCTGCCGACTCTAGCCTCAAAAGCACCTTTTTTCACTTTTGGCGCCCTCCGCAGCAAAAAAGACAAACGTCCAGCTTTTGCTGCCACAGCAAAGGGGCCAGCGGGGAAAAGTCATGCTGGTCCTCACTGCCTCCTGGAACCCCTTCAAATGCCCCACACAATTTGGCCCTCTCTGCTTTCCTGCCGACTCTAGCCTCAAAAGCACCTTTTTTCACTTTTGGCGCCCTCCGCAGCAAAAAAGACAAACGTCCAGCTTTTGCTGCCACAGCAAAGGGGCCAGCGGGGAAAAGTCATGCTGGTCCTCACTGCCTCCTGGAACCCCTTCAAATGCCCCACACAATTTGGCCCTCTCTGCTTTCCTGCCCACTCTAGCCTCAAAAGCACCTTTTTTCACTTTTGGCGCCCTCCGCAGCAAAAAAGACAAACGTCCAGCTTTTGCTGCCACAGCAAAGGGGCCAGCGGGGAAAAGTCACGCTGGTCCTCACTGCCTCCTGGAACCCCTTCAAATGCCCCACACAATTTGGCCCTCTCTGCTTTCCTGCCGACTCTATCCTCAAAAGCACCTTTTTTCACTTTTGGCGCCCTCCGCAGCAAAAAAGACAAACGTCCAGCTTTTGCTGCCACAGCAAAGGGGCCAGCGGGGAAAAGTCATGCTGGTCCTCACTGCCTCCTGGAACCCCTTCAAATGCCCCACACAATTTGGCCCTCTCTGCTTTCCTGCCGACTCTAGCCTCAAAAGCACCTTTTTTCACTTTTGGCGCCCTCCGCAGCAAAAAAGACAAACGTCCAGCTTTTGCTGCCACAGCAAAGGTGCCAGCGGGGAAAAGTCACGCTGGTCCTCACTGCCTCCTGGAACCCCTTCAAATGCCCCACACAATTTGGCCCTCTCTGCTTTCCTGCCCACTCTAGCCTCAAAAACACCTTTTTTCACTTTTGGCGCCCTCCGCAGCAAAAAAGACAAACGTCCAGCTTTTGCTGCCACAGCAAAGGGGCCAGCGGGGAAAAGTCATGCTGGTCCTCACTGCCTCCTGGAACCCCTTCAAAATGCCCCACACAATTTGGCCCTCTCTGCTTTCCTGCCCACTCTAGCCTCAAAGCACCTTTTTTCACTTTTGGCGCCCTCCGCAGCAAAAAAAGACAAACGTCCAGCTTTTGCTGCCACAGCAAAGGGGCCAGCGGGGAAAAGTCATGCTGGTCCTCACTGCCTCCTGGAACCCCTTCAAATGCCCCACACATTTGGCCCCTCTCTGCTTTCCTGCCCACTCTAGCCTCAAAAGCACCTTTTTTCACTTTTGGCGCCCTCCCGCAGCAAAAAAAGACAAACGTCCAGCTTTTGCTGCCACAGCAAAGGGGCCAGCGGGGAAAAGTCATGCTGGTCCTCACTGCCTCCTGGAACCCCTTCAAATGCCCCACACAATTTGGCCCTCTCTGCTTTCCTGCCGACTCTATCTTCAAAAGCACTTTTTTTCACTTTTGGCGCCCTCCGCAGCAAAAAAGACAAACGTCCAGCTTTGCTGCCACAGCAAAGGGGCCAGCGGGGAAAAGTCATGCTGATCCTCACTGCCTCCTGGAACCCCTTCAAATGCCCCACACAATTTGGCCCTCTCTGCTTTCCTGCCGACTCTAGCCTCAAAAGCACCTTTTTTCACTTTTGGCGCCCTCCGCAGCAAAAAAGACAAACGTCCAGCTTTTGCTGCCACAGCAAAGGGGCCAGCGGGGAAAAGTCCATGCTGGTCCTCACTGCCTCCTGGAACCCCTTCAAATGCCCCACACAATTTGGCCCTCTCTGCTTTCCTGCCGACTCTATCCTCAAAAGCACCTTTTTTCACTTTTTGGCGCCCTCCGCAGCAAAAAAGACAAACGTCCAGCTTTTGCTGCCACAGCAAAGGTGCCAGCGGGGAAAAGTCATGCTGGTCCTCACTGCCTCCTGGAACCCCTTCAAATGCCCCACACAATTTGGCCCTCTCTGCTTTCCTGCCGACTCTAGCCTCAAAAGCACCTTTTTTCACTTTTGGCGCCCTCCGCAGCAAAAAAAGACAAAACGTCCCAGCTTTTGCTGCCACAGCAAAGGGGCCAGCGGGGAAAAGTCATGCTGGTCCTCACTGCCTCCTGGAACCCCTTCAAATGCCCCACACAATTTGGCCCTCTCTGCTTTCCTGCCGACTCTAGCCTCAAAAGCACCTTTTTCACTTTTGGCGCCCTCCGCAGCAAAAAAGACAAACGTCCAGCTTTTGCTGCCACAGCAAAGGGGCCAGCGGGGAAAAGTCATGCTGGTCCTCACTGCCTCCTGGAACCCCTTCAAATGCCCCACACAATTTGGCCCTCTCTGCTTTCCTGCCGACTCTATCCTCAAAAGCACCTTTTTTTCACTTTTGGCGCCCTCCGCAGCAAAAAAGACAAACGTCCAGCTTTGCTGCCACAGCAAAGGGTGCCAGCGGGGAAAGTCATGCTGGTCCTCACTGCCTCCTGGAACCCCTTCAAATGCCCCACACAATTTGGCCCTCTCTGCTTTCCTGCCCACTCTAGCCTCAAAAGCACCTTTTTTCACTTTTGGCGCCCTCCGCAGCAAAAAAGACAAACGTCCCATTTTTGCTGCCAGAGTAAAGGAGCCAGCGGGGAAAAGTCATGCTGGTCCTCACTGCCTCCTGGAACCCTTCAAATGCCCCACACAATTTGGCCCTCTCTGCTTTCCTGCCGACTCTAGCCTCAAAAAGCACCTTTTTTTTCACTTTTGGCGCCCTCCGCAAAAAAAGACAAACGTCCAGCTTTTGCTGCCACAGCAAAGGGGCCAGCGGGGAAAAGTCATGCTGGTCCTCACTGCCTCCTGGAACCCCTTCAAATGCCCCACACAATTTGGCCCTCTCTGCTTTCCTGCCGACTCTAGCTTCAAAAGCACCTTTTTTCACTTTTGGCGCCCTCCGCAGCAAAAAAGACAAACGTCCAGCTTTTGCTGCCACAGCAAAGGGGCCAGCGGGGAAAAGTCATGCTGGTCCTCACTGCCTCCTGGAACCCCTTCAAATGCCCCACACAATTTGGCCCTCTCTGCTTTCCTGCCGACTCTAGCCTCAAAAGCACCTTTTTTCACTTTTGGTGCCCTCCGCAGCAAAAAAGACAAACGTCCAGCTTTTGCTGCCACAGCAAAGGGGCCAGCGGGGAAAAGTCATGCTGGTCCTCACTGCCTCCTGGAACCCCTTCAAATGCCCCACACAATTTGGCCCTCTCTGCTTTCCTGCCGACTCTAGCCTCAAAAGCACCTTTTTTCACTTTTGGCGCCCTCCGCAGCAAAAAAGACAAACGTCCAGCTTTTGCTGCCACAGCAAAGGTGCCAGCGGGGAAAAGTCACGCTGGTCCTCACTGCCTCCTGGAACCCCTTCAAATGCCCCACACAATTTGGCCCTCTCTGCTTTCCTGCCGACTCTAGCCTCAAAAGCACCTTTTTTCACTTTTGGCGCCCTCCGCAGCAAAAAAGACAAACGTCCAGCTTTTGCTGCCACAGCAAAGGTGCCAGCGGGGAAAAGTCATGCTGGTCCTCACTGCCTCCTGGAACCCCTTCAAATGCCCCACACAATTTGGCCCTCTCTGCTTTCCTGCCCACTCTAGCCTCAAAAGCACCTTTTTTCACTTTTGGCGCCCTCCGCAGCAAAAAAGACAAACGTCCAGCTTTTGCTGCCACAGCAAAGGGGCCAGCGGGGAAAAGTCATGCTGGTCCTCACTGCCTCCTGGAACCCCTTCAAATGCCCCACACAATTTGGCCCTCTCTGCTTTCCTGCCCACTCTAGCCTCAAAAGCACCTTTTTTCACTTTTGGCGCCCTCCGCAGCAAAAAAGACAAACGTCCAGCTTTTGCTGCCACAGCAAAGGGGCCAGCGGGGAAAAGTCATGCTGGTCCTCACTGCCTCCTGGAACCCCTTCAAATGCCCCACACAATTTGGCCCTCTCTGCTTTCCTGCCGACTCTAGCCTCAAAAGCACCTTTTTTCACTTTTGGCGCCCTCCGCAGCAAAAAAGACAAACGTCCAGCTTTTGCTGCCACAGCAAAGGGGCCAGCGGGGAAAAGTCATGCTGGTCCTCACTGCCTCCTGGAACCCCTTCAAATGCCCCACACAATTTGGCCCTCTCTGCTTTCCTGCCGACTCTAGCCTCAAAAGCACCTTTTTTCACTTTTGGCGCCCTCCGCAGCAAAAAAGACAAACGTCCAGCTTTTGCTGCCACAGCAAAGGGGCCAGCGGGGAAAAGTCATGCTGGTCCTCACTGCCTCCTGGAACCCCTTCAAATGCCCCACACAATTTGGCCCTCTCTGCTTTCCTGCCGACTCTAGCCTCAAAAGCACCTTTTTTCACTTTTGGCGCCCTCCGCAGCAAAAAAGACAAACGTCCAGCTTTTGCTGCCACAGCAAAGGGGCCAGCGGGGAAAAGTCATGCTGGTCCTCACTGCCTCCTGGAACCCCTTCAAATGCCCCACACAATTTGGCCCTCTCTGCTTTCCTGCCGACTCTAGACTCAAAATCACCTTTTTTCACTTTTGGCACCCTCCGCAGCAAAAAAGACAAACGTCCAGCTTTTGCTGCCACAGCAAAGGGGCCAGCGGGGAAAAGTCATGCTGGTCCTCACTGCCTCCTGGAACCCCTTCAAATGCCCCACACAATTTGGCCCTCTCTGCTTTCCTGCCCACTCTAGCCTCAAAAGCACCTTTTTTCACTTTTGGCGCCCTCCGCAGCAAAAAAGACAAACGTCCAGCTTTTGCTGCCACAGCAAAGGGGCCAGCGGGGAAAAGTCATGCTGGTCCTCACTGCCTCCTGGAACCCCTTCAAATGCCCCACACAATTTGGCCCTCTCTGCTTTCCTGCCCACTCTAGCCTCAAAAGCACCTTTTTTCACTTTTGGCGCCCTCCGCAGCAAAAAAGACAAACGTCCAGCTTTTGCTGCCACAGCAAAGGGGCCAGCGGGGAAAAGTCATGCTGGTCCTCACTGCCTCCTGGAACCCCTTCAAATGCCCCACACAATTTGGCCCTCTCTGCTTTCCTGCCGACTCTAGCCTCAAAAGCACCTTTTTTCACTTTTGGCACCCTCCGTAGCAAAAAAGACAAACGTCCAGCTTTTGCTGCCACAGCAAAGGGGCCAGCGGGGAAAAGTCATGCTGGTCCTCACTGCCTCCTGGAACCCCTTCAAATGCCCCACACAATTTGGCCCTCTCTGCTTTCCTGCCGACTCTAGCCTCAAAAGCACCTTTTTTCACTTTTGGCGCCCTCCGCAGCAAAAAAGACAAACGTCCCATTTTTGCTGCCAGAGTAAAGGAGCCAGCGGGGAAAAGTCATGCTGGTCCTCACTGCCTCCTGGAACCCCTTCAAATGCCCCACACAATTTGGCCCTCTCTGCTTTCCTGCCGACTCTAGCCTCAAAAGCACCTTTTTTCACTTTTGGCGCCCTCCGCAGCAAAAAAGACAAACGTCCAGCTTTTGCTGCCACAGCAAAGGGGCCAGCGGGGAAAAGTCATGCTGGTCCTCACTGCCTCCTGGAACCCCTTCAAATGCCCCACACAATTTGGCCCTCTCTGCTTTCCTGCCCACTCTAGCCTCAAAAGCACCTTTTTTCACTTTTGGCGCCCTCCGCAGCAAAAAAGACAAACGTCCAGCTTTTGCTGCCACAGCAAAGGGGCCAGCGGGGAAAAGTCATGCTGGTCCTCACTGCCTCCTGGAACCCCTTCAAATGCCCCACACAATTTGGCCCTCTCTGCTTTCCTGCCCACTCTAGCCTCAAAAGCACCTTTTTTCACTTTTGGCGCCCTCCGCAGCAAAAAAGACAAACGTCCAGCTTTTGCTGCCACAGCAAAGGGGCCAGCGGGGAAAAGTCATGCTGGTCCTCACTGCCTCCTGGAACCCCTTCAAATGCCCCACACAATTTGGCCCTCTCTGCTTTCCTGCCGACTCTAGCCTCAAAAGCACCTTTTTTCACTTTTGGCGCCCTCCGCAGCAAAAAAGACAAACGTCCAGCTTTTGCTGCCACAGCAAAGGGGCCAGCGGGGAAAAGTCATGCTGGTCCTCACTGCCTCCTGGAACCCCTTCAAATGCCCCACACAATTTGGCCCTCTCTGCTTTCCTGCCCACTCTAGCCTCAAAAGCACCTTTTTTCACTTTTGGCGCCCTCCGCAGCAAAAAAGACAAACGTCCAGCTTTTGCTGCCACAGCAAAGGGGCCAGCGGGGAAAAGTCATGCTGGTCCTCACTGCCTCCTGGAACCCCTTCAAATGCCCCACACAATTTGGCCCTCTCTGCTTTCCTGCCGACTCTAGCCTCAAAAGCACCTTTTTTCACTTTTGGCGCCCTCCGCAGCAAAAAAGACAAACGTCCAGCTTTTGCTGCCACAGCAAAGGGGCCAGCGGGGAAAAGTCATGCTGGTCCTCACTGCCTCCTGGAACCCCTTCAAATGCCCCACACAATTTGGCCCTCTCTGCTTTCCTGCCGACTCTAGACTCAAAATCACCTTTTTTCACTTTTGGCACCCTCCGTAGCAAAAAAGACAAACGTCCAGCTTTTGCTGCCACAGCAAAGGGGCCAGCGGGGAAAAGTCATGCTGGTCCTCACTGCCTCCTGGAACCCCTTCAAATGCCCCACACAATTTGGCCCTCTCTGCTTTCCTGCCCACTCTAGCCTCAAAAGCACCTTTTTTCACTTTTGGCGCCCTCCGTAGCAAAAAAGACAAACGTCCAGCTTTTGCTGCCACAGCAAAGGGGCCAGCGGGGAAAAGTCATGCTGGTCCTCACTGCCTCCTGGAACCCCTTCAAATGCCCCACACAATTTGGCCCTCTCTGCTTTCCTGCCCACTCTAGCCTCAAAAGCACCTTTTTTCACTTTTGGCGCCCTCCGCAGCAAAAAAGACAAACGTCCAGCTTTTGCTGCCACAGCAAAGGGGCCAGCGGGGAAAAGTCATGCTGGTCCTCACTGCCTCCTGGAACCCCTTCAAATGCCCCACACAATTTGGCCCTCTCTGCTTTCCTGCCCACTCTAGCCTCAAAAGCACCTTTTTTCACTTTTGGCGCCCTCCGCAGCAAAAAAGACAAACGTCCAGCTTTTGCTGCCACAGCAAAGGGGCCAGCGGGGAAAAGTCATGCTGGTCCTCACTGCCTCCTGGAACCCCTTCAAATGCCCCACACAATTTGGCCCTCTCTGCTTTCCTGCCCACTCTAGCCTCAAAAGCACCTTTTTTCACTTTTGGCGCCCTCCGCAGCAAAAAAGACAAACGTCCAGCTTTTGCTGCCACAGCAAAGGGGCCAGCGGGGAAAAGTCATGCTGGTCCTCACTGCCTCCTGGAACCCCTTCAAATGCCCCACACAATTTGGCCCTCTCTGCTTTCCTGCCGACTCTAGCCTCAAAAGCACCTTTTTTCACTTTTGGCGCCCTCCGCAGCAAAAAAGACAAACGTCCAGCTTTTGCTGCCACAGCAAAGGGGCCAGCGGGGAAAAGTCATGCTGGTCCTCACTGCCTCCTGGAACCCCTTCAAATGCCCCACACAATTTGGCCCTCTCTGCTTTCCTGCCGACTCTAGCCTCAAAAGCACCTTTTTTCACTTTTGGCGCCCTCCGCAGCAAAAAAGACAAACGTCCAGCTTTTGCTGCCACAGCAAAGGGGCCAGCGGGGAAAAGTCATGCTGGTCCTCACTGCCTCCTGGAACCCCTTCAAATGCCCCACACAATTTGGCCCTCTCTGCTTTCCTGCCGACTCTAGCCTCAAAAGCACCTTTTTTCACTTTTGGCGCCCTCCGCAGCAAAAAAGACAAACGTCCAGCTTTTGCTGCCACAGCAAAGGGGCCAGCGGGGAAAAGTCATGCTGGTCCTCACTGCCTCCTGGAACCCCTTCAAATGCCCCACACAATTTGGCCCTCTCTGCTTTCCTGCCGACTCTAGACTCAAAATCACCTTTTTTCACTTTTGGCACCCTCCGTAGCAAAAAAGACAAACGTCCAGCTTTTGCTGCCACAGCAAAGGGGCCAGCGGGGAAAAGTCATGCTGGTCCTCACTGCCTCCTGGAACCCCTTCAAATGCCCCACACAATTTGGCCCTCTCTGCTTTCCTGCCCACTCTAGCCTCAAAAGCACCTTTTTTCACTTTTGGCGCCCTCCGCAGCAAAAAAGACAAACGTCCAGCTTTTGCTGCCACAGCAAAGGGGCCAGCGGGGAAAAGTCATGCTGGTCCTCACTGCCTCCTGGAACCCCTTCAAATGCCCCACACAATTTGGCCCTCTCTGCTTTCCTGCCCACTCTAGCCTCAAAAGCACCTTTTTTCACTTTTGGCGCCCTCCGCAGCAAAAAAGACAAACGTCCAGCT
The DNA here is from genome assembly GCF_965231255.1 of Vanellus vanellus. Taxonomy (NCBI): domain Eukaryota; kingdom Metazoa; phylum Chordata; class Aves; order Charadriiformes; family Charadriidae; genus Vanellus; species Vanellus vanellus. The sequence goes on from NW_028127067.1 coordinate 18,228, forward strand.
TTTGCTGCCACAGCAAAGGGGCCAGCGGGGAAAAGTCATGCTGGTCCTCACTGCCTCCTGGAACCCCTTCAAATGCCCCACACAATTTGGCCCTCTCTGCTTTCCTGCCGACTCTAGCCTCAAAAGCACCTTTTTTCACTTTTGGCACCCTCCGTAGCAAAAAAGACAAACGTCCAGCTTTTGCTGCCACAGCAAAGGGGCCAGCGGGGAAAAGTCATGCTGGTCCTCACTGCCTCCTGGAACCCCTTCAAATGCCCCACACAATTTGGCCCTCTCTGCTTTCCTGCCGACTCTAGCCTCAAAAGCACCTTTTTTCACTTTTGGCGCCCTCCGCAGCAAAAAAGACAAACGTCCCATTTTTGCTGCCAGAGTAAAGGAGCCAGCGGGGAAAAGTCATGCTGGTCCTCACTGCCTCCTGGAACCCCTTCAAATGCCCCACACAATTTGGCCCTCTCTGCTTTCCTGCCGACTCTAGCCTCAAAAGCACCTTTTTTCACTTTTGGCGCCCTCCGCAGCAAAAAAGACAAACGTCCAGCTTTTGCTGCCACAGCAAAGGGGCCAGCGGGGAAAAGTCATGCTGGTCCTCACTGCCTCCTGGAACCCCTTCAAATGCCCCACACAATTTGGCCCTCTCTGCTTTCCTGCCCACTCTAGCCTCAAAAGCACCTTTTTTCACTTTTGGCGCCCTCCGCAACAAAAAAGACAAACGTCCAGCTTTTGCTGCCACAGCAAAGGGGCCAGCGGGGAAAAGTCATGCTGGTCCTCACTGCCTCCTGGAACCCCTTCAAATGCCCCACACAATTTGGCCCTCTCTGCTTTCCTGCCCACTCTAGCCTCAAAAGCACCTTTTTTCACTTTTGGCGCCCTCCGCAGCAAAAAAGACAAACGTCCAGCTTTTGCTGCCACAGCAAAGGGGCCAGCGGGGAAAAGTCATGCTGGTCCTCACTGCCTCCTGGAACCCCTTCAAATGCCCCACAAAATTTGGCCCTCTCTGCTTTCCTGCCGACTCTAGCCTCAAAAGCACCTTTTTTCACTTTTGGCGCCCTCCGCAGCAAAAAAGACAAACGTCCAGCTTTTGCTGCCACAGCAAAGGGGCCAGCGGGGAAAAGTCATGCTGGTCCTCACTGCCTCCTGGAACCCCTTCAAATGCCCCACACAATTTGGCCCTCTCTGCTTTCCTGCCGACTCTAGCCTCAAAAGCACCTTTTTTCACTTTTGGCGCCCTCCGCAGCAAAAAAGACAAACGTCCAGCTTTTGCTGCCACAGCAAAGGGGCCAGCGGGGAAAAGTCATGCTGGTCCTCACTGCCTCCTGGAACCCCTTCAAATGCCCCACACAATTTGGCCCTCTCTGCTTTCCTGCCGACTCTAGCCTCAAAAGCACCTTTTTTCACTTTTGGCGCCCTCCGCAGCAAAAAAGACAAACGTCCAGCTTTTGCTGCCACAGCAAAGGGGCCAGCGGGGAAAAGTCATGCTGGTCCTCACTGCCTCCTGGAACCCCTTCAAATGCCCCACACAATTTGGCCCTCTCTGCTTTCCTGCCCACTCTAGCCTCAAAAGCACCTTTTTTCACTTTTGGCGCCCTCCGCAACAAAAAAGACAAACGTCCAGCTTTTGCTGCCACAGCAAAGGGGCCAGCGGGGAAAAGTCATGCTGGTCCTCACTGCCTCCTGGAACCCCTTCAAATGCCCCACACAATTTGGCCCTCTCTGCTTTCCTGCCCACTCTAGCCTCAAAAGCACCTTTTTTCACTTTTGGCGCCCTCCGCAGCAAAAAAGACAAACGTCCAGCTTTTGCTGCCACAGCAAAGGGGCCAGCGGGGAAAAGTCATGCTGGTCCTCACTGCCTCCTGGAACCCCTTCAAATGCCCCACAAAATTTGGCCCTCTCTGCTTTCCTGCCGACTCTAGCCTCAAAAGCACCTTTTTTCACTTTTGGCGCCCTCCGCAGCAAAAAAGACAAACGTCCAGCTTTTGCTGCCACAGCAAAGGGGCCAGCGGGGAAAAGTCATGCTGGTCCTCACTGCCTCCTGGAACCCCTTCAAATGCCCCACACAATTTGGCCCTCTCTGCTTTCCTGCCGACTCTAGCCTCAAAAGCACCTTTTTTCACTTTTGGCGCCCTCCGCAGCAAAAAAGACAAACGTCCAGCTTTTGCTGCCACAGCAAAGGGGCCAGCGGGGAAAAGTCATGCTGGTCCTCACTGCCTCCTGGAACCCCTTCAAATGCCCCACACAATTTGGCCCTCTCTGCTTTCCTGCCGACTCTAGCCTCAAAAGCACCTTTTTTCACTTTTGGCGCCCTCCGCAGCAAAAAAGACAAACGTCCAGCTTTTGCTGCCACAGCAAAGGGGCCAGCGGGGAAAAGTCATGCTGGTCCTCACTGCCTCCTGGAACCCCTTCAAATGCCCCACACAATTTGGCCCTCTCTGCTTTCCTGCCGACTCTAGACTCAAAATCACCTTTTTTCACTTTTGGCACCCTCCGTAGCAAAAAAGACAAACGTCCAGCTTTTGCTGCCACAGCAAAGGGGCCAGCGGGGAAAAGTCATGCTGGTCCTCACTGCCTCCTGGAACCCCTTCAAATGCCCCACACAATTTGGCCCTCTCTGCTTTCCTGCCGACTCTAGCCTCAAAAGCACCTTTTTTCACTTTTGGCGCCCTCCGCAGCAAAAAAGACAAATGTCCCATTTTTGCTGCCAGAGTAATGGAGCCAGCGGGGAAAAGTCATGCTGGTCCTCACTGCCTCCTGGAACCCCTTCAAATGCCCCACACAATTTGGCCCTCTCTGCTTTCCTGCCCACTCTAGCCTCAAAAGCACCTTTTTTCACTTTTGGCGCCCTCCGCAGCAAAAAAGACAAACGTCCAGCTTTTGCTGCCACAGCAAAGGGTCCAGCGGGGAAAAGTCATGCTGGTCCTCACTGCCTCCTGGAACCCCTTCAAATGCCCCACACAATTTGGCCCTCTCTGCTTTCCTGCCCACTCTAGCCTCAAAAGCACCTTTTTTCACTTTTGGCGCCCTCCGCAGCAAAAAAGACAAACGTCCAGCTTTTGCTGCCACAGCAAAGGGGCCAGCGGGGAAAAGTCATGCTGGTCCTCACTGCCTCCTGGAACCCCTTCAAATGCCCCACAAAATTTGGCCCTCTCTGCTTTCCTGCCGACTCTAGCCTCAAAAGCACCTTTTTTCACTTTTGGCGCCTCCGCAGCAAAAAAGACAAACGTCCAGCTTTTGCTGCCACAGCAAAGGGGCCAGCGGGGAAAAGTCATGCTGGTCCTCACTGCCTCCTGGAACCCCTTCAAATGCCCCACACAATTTGGCCCTCTCTGCTTTCCTGCCCACTCTAGCCTCAAAAGCACCTTTTTTCACTTTTGGCGCCCTCCGCAGCAAAAAAGACAAACGTCCAGCTTTTGCTGCCACAGCAAAGGGGCCAGCGGGGAAAAGTCATGCTGGTCCTCACTGCCTCCTGGAACACCTTCAAATGCCCCACACAATTTTGGCCCTCTCTGCTTTCCTGCCCACTCTAGCCTCAAAAGCACCTTTTTTCACTTTTGGCGCCCTCCGCAGCAAAAAAGACAAACGTCCAGCTTTTGCTGCCACAGCAAAGGGGCCAGCGGGGAAAAGTCATGCTGGTCCTCACTGCCTCCTGGAACCCCTTCAAATGCCCCACACAATTTGGCCCTCTCTGCTTTCCTGCCCACTCTAGCCTCAAAAGCACCTTTTTTCACTTTTGGCGCCCTCCGCAGCAAAAAAGACAAACGTCCAGCTTTTGCTGCCACAGCAAAGGGGCCAGCGGGGAAAAGTCATGCTGGTCCTCACTGCCTCCTGGAACCCCTTCAAATGCCCCACACAATTTGGCCCTCTCTGCTTTCCTGCCCACTCTAGCCTCAAAAGCACCTTTTTTCACTTTTGGCACCCTCCGTAGCAAAAAAGACAAACGTCCAGCTTTTGCTGCCACAGCAAAGGGGCCAGCGGGGAAAAGTCATGCTGGTCCTCACTGCCTCCTGGAACCCCTTCAAATGCCCCACACAATTTGGCCCTCTCTGCTTTCCTGCCGACTCTAGCCTCAAAAGCACCTTTTTTCACTTTTGGCGCCCTCCGCAGCAAAAAAGACAAACGTCCAGCTTTTGCTGCCACAGCAAAGGGGCCAGCGGGGAAAAGTCATGCTGGTCCTCACTGCCTCCTGGAACCCCTTCAAATGCCCCACACAATTTGGCCCTCTCTGCTTTCCTGCCGACTCTAGCCTCAAAAGCACCTTTTTTCACTTTTGGCGCCCTCCGCAGCAAAAAAGACAAACGTCCAGCTTTTGCTGCCACAGCAAAGGGGCCAGCGGGGAAAAGTCATGCTGGTCCTCACTGCCTCCTGGAACCCCTTCAAATGCCCCACACAATTTGGCCCTCTCTGCTTTCCTGCCCACTCTAGCCTCAAAAGCACCTTTTTTCACTTTTGGCGCCCTCCGCAGCAAAAAAGACAAACGTCCAGCTTTTGCTGCCACAGCAAAGGGGCCAGCGGGGAAAAGTCATGCTGGTCCTCACTGCCTCCTGGAACCCCTTCAAATGCCCCACACAATTTGGCCCTCTCTGCTTTCCTGCCGACTCTAGCCTCAAAAGCACCTTTTTTCACTTTTGGCGCCCTCCGCAGCAAAAAAGACAAACGTCCAGCTTTTGCTGCCACAGCAAAGGGGCCAGCGGGGAAAAGTCATGCTGGTCCTCACTGCCTCCTGGAACCCCTTCAAATGCCCCACACAATTTGGCCCTCTCTGCTTTCCTGCCGACTCTAGCCTCAAAAGCACCTTTTTTCACTTTTGGCGCCCTCCGCAGCAAAAAAGACAAACGTCCAGCTTTTGCTGCCACAGCAAAGGGGCCAGCGGGGAAAAGTCATGCTGGTCCTCACTGCCTCCTGGAACCCCTTCAAATGTCCCACACAATTTGGCCCTCTCTGCTTTCCTGCCGACTCTAGCCTCAAAAGCACCTTTTTTCACTTTTGGCGCCCTCCGCAGCAAAAAAGACAAACGTCCAGCTTTTGCTGCCACAGCAAAGGGGCCAGCGGGGAAAAGTCATGCTGGTCCTCACTGCCTCCTGGAACCCCTTCAAATGCCCCACACAATTTGGCCCTCTCTGCTTTCCTGCCGACTCTAGCCTCAAAAGCACCTTTTTTCACTTTTGGCGCCCTCCGCAGCAAAAAAGACAAACGTCCAGCTTTTGCTGCCACAGCAAAGGGGCCAGCGGGGAAAAGTCATGCTGGTCCTCACTGCCTCCTGGAACACCTTCAAATGCCCCACACAATTTGGCCCTCTCTGCTTTCCTGCCGACTCTAGCCTCAAAAGCACCTTTTTTCACTTTTGGCGCCCTCCGCAGCAAAAAAGACAAACGTCCAGCTTTTGCTGCCACAGCAAAGGGGCCAGCGGGGAAAAGTCATGCTGGTCCTCACTGCCTCCTGGAACCCCTTCAAATGCCCCACACAATTTGGCCCTCTCTGCTTTCCTGCCCACTCTATCCTCAAAAGCACCTTTTTTCACTTTTGGCGCCCTCCGCAGCAAAAAAGACAAACGTCCAGCTTTTGCTGCCACAGCAAAGGGGCCAGCGGGGAAAAGTCATGCTGGTCCTCACTGCCTCCTGGAACCCCTTCAAATGCCCCACACAATTTGGCCCTCTCTGCTTTCCTGCCGACTCTAGCCTCAAAAGCACCTTTTTTCACTTTTGGCGCCCTCCGCAGCAAAAAAGACAAACGTCCAGCTTTTGCTGCCACAGCAAAGGGGCCAGCGGGGAAAAGTCATGCTGGTCCTCACTGCCTCCTGGAACCCCTTCAAATGCCCCACACAATTTGGCCCTCTCTGCTTTCCTGCCGACTCTAGCCTCAAAAGCACCTTTTTTCACTTTTGGCGCCCCCCGCAGCAAAAAAGACAAACGTCCAGCTTTTGCTGCCACAGCAAAGGGGCCAGCGGGGAAAAGTCATGCTGGTCCTCACTGCCTCCTGGAACCCCTTCAAATGCCCCACACAATTTGGCCCTCTCTGCTTTCCTGCCGACTCTAGCCTCAAAAGCACCTTTTTTCACTTTTGGCGCCCTCCGCAGCAAAAAAGACAAACGTCCAGCTTTTGCTGCCACAGCAAAGGGGCCAGCGGGGAAAAGTCATGCTGGTCCTCACTGCCTCCTGGAACCTCTTCAAATGCCCCACACAATTTGGCCCTCTCTGCTTTCCTGCCGACTCTAGCCTCAAAAGCACCTTTTTTTCACTTTTGGCGCCCTCCGCAGCAAAAAAGACAAACGTCCAGCTTTTGCTGCCACAGCAAAGGGGCCAGCGGGGAAAAGTCATGCTGGTCCTCACTGCCTCCTGGAACCCCTTCAAATGCCCCACACAATTTGGCCCTCTCTGCTTTCCTGCCGACTCTAGCCTCAAAAGCACCTTTTTTCACTTTTGGCGCCCTCCGCAGCAAAAAAGACAACGTCCAGCTTTTGCTGCCACAGCAAAGGGGCCAGCGGGGAAAAGTCATGCTGGTCCTCACTGCCTCCTGGAACCCCTTCAAATGCCCCACACAATTTGGCCCTCTCTGCTTTCCTGCCGACTCTAGCCTCAAAAGCACCTTTTTTCACTTTTGGCGCCCTCCGCAGCAAAAAAGACAAACGTCCAGCTTTTGCTGCCACAGCAAAGGGGCCAGCGGGGAAAAGTCATGCTGGTCCTCACTGCCTCCTGGAACCCCTTCAAATGCCCCACACAATTTGGCCCTCTCTGCTTTCCTGCCGACTCTAGCCTCAAAAGCACCTTTTTTCACTTTTGGCGCCCTCCGCAGCAAAAAAGACAAACGTCCAGCTTTTGCTGCCACAGCAAAGGGGCCAGCGGGGAAAAGTCATGCTGGTCCTCACTGCCTCCTGGAACCCCTTCAAATGCCCCACACAATTTGGCCCTCTCTCCTTTCCTGCCGACTCTAGCCTCAAAAGCACCTTTTTCACTTTTGGCGCCCTCCGCAGCAAAAAAGACAAACGTCCAGCTTTTGCTGCCACAGCAAAGGGGCCAGCGGGGAAAAGTCATGCTGGTCCTCACTGCCTCCTGGAACCCCTTCAAATGCCCCACACAATTTGGCCCTCTCTGCTTTCCTGCCGACTCTAGCCTCAAAAGCACCTTTTTTTCACTTTTGGCGCCCTCCGCAGCAAAAAAGACAAACGTCCAGCTTTTGCTGCCACAGCAAAGGGGCCAGCGGGGAAAAGTCATGCTGGTCCTCACTGCCTCCTGGAACCCCTTCAAATGCCCCACACAATTTGGCCCTCTCTGCTTTCCTGCCGACTCTAGCCTCAAAAGCACCTTTTTTTCACTTTTGGCGCCCTCCGCAGCAAAAAAGACAAACGTCCAGCTTTTGCTGCCACAGCAAAGGGGCCAGCGGGGAAAAGTCATGCTGGATCTCACTGCCTCCTGGAACACCTTCAAATGCCCCACACAATTTGGCCCTCTCTGCTTTCCTGCCCACTCTAGCCTCAAAAGCACCTTTTTTCACTTTTGGCGCCCTCCGCAGCAAAAAGACAAACGTCCAGCTTTTGCTGCCACAGCAAAGGGGCCAGCGGGGAAAAGTCATGCTGGTCCTCACTGCCTCCTGGAACCCCTTCAAATGCCCCACACAATTTGGCCCTCTCTGCTTTCCTGCCCACTCTATCCTCAAAAGAACCTTTTTTCACTTTTGGCGCCCTCCGCAGCAAAAAAGACAAACGTCCAGCTTTTGCTGCCACAGCAAAGGGGCCAGCGGGGAAAAGTCATGCTGGTCCTCACTGCCTCCTGGAACCCCTTCAAATGCCCCACACAATTTGGCCCTCTCTGCTTTCCTGCCGACTCTAGCCTCAAAAGCACCTTTTTTCACTTTTGGCGCCCTCCGCAGCAAAAAAGACAAACGTCCAGCTTTTGCTGCCACAGCAAAGGGGCCAGCGGGGAAAAGTCATGCTGGTCCTCACTGCCTCCTGGAACCCCTTCAAATGCCCCACACAATTTGGCCCTCTCTGCTTTCCTGCCGACTCTAGCCTCAAAAGCACCTTTTTTTTCACTTTTGGCGCCCTCCGCAGCAAAAAAGACAAACGTCCAGCTTTTGCTGCCACAGCAAAGGGGCCAGCGGGGAAAAGTCATGCTGGATCTCACTGCCTCCTGGAACACCTTCAAATGCCCCACACAATTTGGCCCTCTCTGCTTTCCTGCCCACTCTAGCCTCAAAAGCACCTTTTTTCACTTTTGGCGCCCTCCGCAGCAAAAAAGACAAACGTCCAGCTTTTGCTGCCACAGCAAAGGGGCCAGCGGGGAAAAGTCATGCTGGTCCTCACTGCCTCCTGGAACCCCTTCAAATGCCCCACACAATTTGGCCCTCTCTGCTTTCCTGCCCACTCTATCCTCAAAAGAACCTTTTTTCACTTTTGGCGCCCTCCGCAGCAAAAAAGACAAACGTCCAGCTTTTGCTGCCACAGCAAAGGGGACAGCGGGGAAAAGTCATGCTGGTCCTAACTGCCTCCTGGAACCCCTTCAAATGCCCCACACAATTTGGCCCCTCTCTGCTTTCCTGCCCGACTCTAGCCTCAAAAGCACCTTTTTTCACTTTTGGCGCCCTCCGCAGCAAAAAAGACAAACGTCCAGCTTTTGCTGCCACAGCAAAGGGGCCAGCGGGGAAAAGTCATGCTGGTCCTCACTGCCTCCTGGAACCCCTTCAAATGCCCCACACAATTTGGCCCTCTCTGCTTTCCTGCCGACTCTAGCCTCAAAAGCACCTTTTTTCACTTTTGGCGCCCCCCGCAGCAAAAAAGACAAACGTCCAGCTTTTGCTGCCACAGCAAAGGGGCCAGCGGGGAAAAGTCATGCTGGTCCTCACTGCCTCCTGGAACCCCTTCAAATGCCCCACACAATTTGGCCCTCTCTGCTTTCCTGCCGACTCTAGCCTCAAAAGCACCTTTTTTCACTTTTGGCGCCCTCCGCAGCAAAAAAGACAAACGTCCAGCTTTTGCTGCCACAGCAAAGGGGCCAGCGGGGAAAAGTCATGCTGGTCCTCACTGCCTCCTGGAACCCCTTCAAATGCCCCACACAATTTGGCCCTCTCTGCTTTCCTGCCCACTCTATCCTCAAAAGCACCTTTTTTCACTTTTGGCGCCCTCCGCAGCAAAAAAGACAAACGTCCAGCTTTTGCTGCTACAGCAAAGGGGCCAGCGGGGAAAAGTCATGCTGGTCCTCACTGCCTCCTGGAACCCCTTCAAATGCCCCACACAATTTGGCCCTCTCTGCTTTCCTGCCGACTCTAGCCTCAAAAGCACCTTTTTTCACTTTTGGCGCCCTCCGCAGCAAAAAAGACAAACGTCCAGCTTTTGCTGCCACAGCAAAGGGGCCAGCGGGGAAAAGTCATGCTGGTCCTCACTGCCTCCTGGAACCCCTTCAAATGCCCCACACAATTTGGCCCTCTCTGCTTTCCTGCCGACTCTAGCCTCAAAAGCACCTTTTTTCACTTTTGGCGCCCTCCGCAGCAAAAAAGACAAACGTCCAGCTTTTGCTGCCACAGCAAAGGGGCCAGCGGGGAAAAGTCATGCTGGTCCTCACTGCCTCCTGGAACCCCTTCAAATGCCCCACACAATTTGGCCCTCTCTGCTTTCCTGCCGACTCTAGCCTCAAAAGCACCTTTTTTCACTTTTGGCGCCCTCCGCAGCAAAAAAGACAAACGTCCAGCTTTTGCTGCCACAGCAAAGGGGCCAGCGGGGAAAAGTCATGCTGGTCCTCACTGCCTCCTGGAACCCCTTCAAATGCCCCACACAATTTGGCCCTCTCTGCTTTCCTGCCGACTCTAGCCTCAAAAGCACCTTTTTTCACTTTTGGCGCCCTCCGCAGCAAAAAAGACAAACGTCCAGCTTTTGCTGCCACAGCAAAGGGGCCAGCGGGGAAAAGTCATGCTGGTCCTCACTGCCTCCTGGAACCCCTTCAAATGCCCCACACAATTTGGCCCTCTCTCCTTTCCTGCCGACTCTAGCCTCAAAAGCACCTTTTTTCACTTTTGGCGCCCTCCGCAGCAAAAAAGACAAACGTCCAGCTTTTGCTGCCACAGCAAAGGGGCCAGCGGGGAAAAGTCATGCTGGTCCTCACTGCCTCCTGGAACCCCTTCAAATGCCCCACATAATTTGGCCCTCTCTGCTTTCCTGCCGACTCTAGCCTCAAAAGCACCTTTTTTCACTTTTGGCGCCCTCCGCAGCAAAAAAAGACAAACGTCCAGCTTTTGCTGCCACAGCAAAGGGGCCAGCGGGGAAAAGTCATGCTGGTCCTCACTGCCTCCTGGAACCCCTTCAAATGCCCCACACAATTTGGCCCTCTTGCTTTTCCTGCCCACTCTAGCCTCAAAAGCACCTTTTTTCACTTTTGGCGCCCTCCGCAGCAAAAAAGACAAACGTCCAGCTTTTGCTGCCACAGCAAAGGGGCCAGCGGGGAAAAGTCATGCTGGTCCTCACTGCCTCCTGGAACCCCCTTCAAATGTCCCACACAATTTGGCTCTCTGCTTTCCTGCCGACTCTAGCCTCAAAAGCACCTTTTTTCACTTTTGGCGCCCTCCGCAGCAAAAAAGACAAACGTCCAGCTTTTGCTGCCACAGCAAAGGGGCCAGCGGGGAAAAGTCATGCTGGTCCTCACTGCCTCCTGGAACCCCTTCAAATGCCCCACACAATTTGGCCCTCTCTGCTTTCCTGCCGACTCTAGCCTCAAAAGCACCTTTTTTCACTTTTGGCGCCCTCCGCAGCAAAAAAGACAAACGTCCAGCTTTTGCTGCCACAGCAAAGGGGCCAGCGGGGAAAAGTCATGCTGGTCCTCACTGCCTCCTGGAACCCCTTCAAATGCCCCACACAATTTGGCCCTCTCTGCTTTCCTGCCGACTCTAGCCTCAAAAGCACCTTTTTTCACTTTTGGCGCCCTCCGCAGCAAAAAAGACAAACGTCCAGCTTTTGCTGCCACAGCAAAGGGGCCAGCGGGGAAAAGTCATGCTGGTCCTCACTGCCTCCTGGAACCCCTTCAAATGCCCCACACAATTTGGCCCTCTCTGCTTTCCTGCCGACTCTATCCTCAAAAACACCTTTTTTCACTTTTGGCGCCCTCCGCAGCAAAAAAGACAAACGTCCAGCTTTTGCTGCCACAGCAAAGGGGCCAGCGGGGAAAAGTCATGCTGGTTTTCACTGCCTATTGGAACCCCTTCGAATGCCCCACACAATTTGGCCCTCTCTGCTTTCCTGCCGACTCTATCCTCAAAAGCACCTTTTTTCACTTTTGGCGCCCTCCGCAGCAAAAAAGACAAACGTCCAGCTTTTGCTGCCACAGCAAAGGGGCCAGCGGGGAAAAGTCATGCTGGTCCTCACTGCCTCCTGGAACCCCTTCAAATGCCCCACACAATTTGGCCCTCTCTGCTTTCCTGCCGACTCTAGCCTCAAAAGCACCTTTTTTCACTTTTGGCGCCCTCCGCAGCAAAAAAGACAAACGTCCAGCTTTTGCTGCCACAGCAAAGGGGCCAGCGGGGAAAAGTCATGCTGGTCCTCACTGCCTCCTGGAACCCCTTCAAATGCCCCACACAATTTGGCCCTCTCTGCTTTCCTGCCGACTCTAGCCTCAAAAGCACCTTTTTTCACTTTTGGCGCCCTCCGCAGCAAAAAAGACAAACGTCCAGCTTTTGCTGCCACAGCAAAGGGGCCAGCGGGGAAAAGTCATGCTGGTCCTCACTGCCTCCTGGAACCCCTTCAAATGCCCCACACAATTTGGCCCTCTCTGCTTTCCTGCCGACTCTAGCCTCAAAAGCACCTTTTTTCACTTTTGGCGCCCTCTGCAGCAAAAAAGACAAACGTCCAGCTTTTGCTGCCACAGCAAAGGGGCCAGCGGGGAAAAGTCATGCTGGTCCTCACTGCCTCCTGGAACCCCTTCAAATGCCCCACACAATTTGGCCCTCTCTGCTTTCCTGCCGACTCCAGCCTCAAAAGCACCTTTTTTCACTTTTGGCGCCCTCCGCAGCAAAAAAGACAAACGTCCAGCTTTTGCTGCCACAGCAAAGGGGCCAGCGGGGAAAAGTCATGCTGGTCCTCACTGCCTCCTGGAACCCCTTCAAATGCCCCACACAATTTGGCCCTCTCTGCTTTCCTGCCGACTCTAGCCTCAAAAGCACCTTTTTTCACTTTTGGCGCCCTCCGCAGCAAAAAAGACAAACGTCCAGCTTTTGCTGCCACAGCAAAGGGGCCAGCGGGGAAAAGTCATGCTGGTCCTCACTGCCTCCTGGAACTCCTTCAAATGCCCCACACAATTTGGCCCTCTCTGCTTTCCTGCCGACTCTATCCTCAAAAGCACCTTTTTTCACTTTTGGCGCCCTCCGCAGCAAAAAAGACAAACATCAAGCTTTTGCTGCCACAGCAAAGGGGCCAGCGGGGAAAAGTCATGCTGGTCCTCACTGCCTCCTGGAACCCCTTCAAATGCCCCACACAATTTGGCCCTCTCTGCTTTCCTGCCGACTCTAGCCTCAAAAGCACCTTTTTTCACTTTTGGCGCCCTCCGCAGCAAAAAAGACAAACGTCCAGCTTTTGCTGCCACAGCAAAGGGGCCAGCGGGGAAAAGTCATGCTGGTCCTCACTGCCTCCTGGAACCCCTTCAAATGCCCCACACAATTTGGCCCTCTCTGCTTTCCTGCCGACTCTATCCTCAAAAACACCTTTTTTCACTTTTGGCGCCCTCCGCAGCAAAAAAGACAAACGTCCAGCTTTTGCTGCCACAGCAAAGGGGCCAGCGGGGAAAAGTAACGCTGGTTTTCACTGCCTATTGGAACCCCTTCGATTGCCCCACACAATTTGGCCCTCTCTGCTTTCCTGCCGACTCTAGCCTCAAAAGCACCTTTTTTCACTTTTGGCGCCCTCCGTAGAAAAAAAGACAAAGGTCCAGCTTTTGCTGCCACAGCAAAGGGGCCAGCGGGGAAAAGTCATGCTGGTCCTCACTGCCTCCTGGAACCCCTTCAAATGCCCCACACAATTTGGCCCTCTCTGCTTTCCTGCCGACTCTAGCCTCAAAAGCACCTTTTTTCACTTTTGGCGCCCTCCGCAGCAAAAAAGACAAACGTCCAGCTTTTGCTGCCACAGCAAAGGGGCCAGCGGGGAAAAGTCATGCTGGTCCTCACTGCCTCCTGGAACCCCTTCAAATGCCCCACACAATTTGGCCCTCTCTGCTTTCCTGCCGACTCTATCCTCAAAAGCACCTTTTTTCACTTTTGGCGCCCTCCGCAGCAAAAAAGACAAACGTCCAGCTTTTGCTGCCACAGCAAAGGGGCCAGCGGGGAAAAGTCATGCTGGTCCTCACTGCCTCCTGGAACCCCTTCAAATGCCCCACACAATTTGGCCCTCTCTGCTTTCCTGCCGACTCTAGCCTCAAAAGCACCTTTTTTCACTTTTGGCGCCCTCCGCAGCAAAAAAGACAAACGTCCAGCTTTTGCTGCCACAGCAAAGGTGCCAGCGGAGAAAAGTCATGCTGGTCCTCACTGCCTCCTGGAACCCCTTCAAATGCCCCACACAATTTGGCCCTCTCTGCTTTCCTGCCGACTCTAGCCTCAAAAGCACCTTTTTTCACTTTTGGCGCCCTCCGCAGCAAAAAAGACAAACGTCCAGCTTTTGCTGCCACAGCAAAGGGGCCAGCGGGGAAAAGTCACGCTGGTCCTCACTGCCTCCTGGAACCCCTTCAAATGCCCCACACAATTTGGCCCTCTCTGCTTTCCTGCCCACTCTATCCTCAAAAGCACCTTTTTTCACTTTTGGCACCCTCCGCAGCAAAAAAGACAAACGTCCAGCTTTTGCTGCCACAGCAAAGGGGCCAGCGGGGAAAAGTCATGCTGGTCCTCACTGCCTCCTGGAACCCCTTCAAATGCCCCACACAATTTGGCCCTCTCTGCTTTCCTGCCGACTCTAGCCTCAAAAGCACCTTTTTTCACTTTTGGCGCCCTCCGCAGCAAAAAAGACAAACGTCCAGCTTTTGCTGCCACAGCAAAGGGGCCAGCGGGGAAAAGTCACGCTGGTCCTCACTGCCTCCTGGAACCCCTTCAAATGCCCCACACAATTTGGCCCTCTCTGCTTTCCTGCCGAATCTAGCCTCAAAAGCACCTTTTTTCACTTTTGGCGCCCTCCGCAGCAAAAAAGACAAACGTCCAGCTTTTGCTGCCACAGCAAAGGGGCCAGCGGGGAAAAGTCATGCTGGTCCTCACTGCCTCCTGGAACCCCTTCAAATGCCCCACACAATTTGGCCCTCTCTGCTTTCCTGCCGACTCTATCCTCAAAAGCACCTTTTTTCACTTTTGGCGCCCTCCGCAGCAAAAAAGACAAACGTCCAGCTTTTGCTGCCACAGCAAAGGGGCCAGCGGGGAAAAGTCATGCTGGTCCTCACTGCCTCCTGGAACCCCTTCAAATGCCCCACACAATTTGGCCCTCTCTGCTTTCCTGCCGACTCTAGCCTCAAAAGCACCTTTTTTCACTTTTGGCGCCCTCCGCAGCAAAAAAGACAAACGTCCAGCTTTTGCTGCCACAGCAAAGGGGCCAGCGGGGAAAAGTCATGCTGGTCCTCACTGCCTCCTGGAACCCTTTCAAATGCCCCACACAATTTGGCCCTCTCTGCTTTCCTGCCGACTCTAGCCTCAAAAGCACCTTTTTTCACTTTTGGCGCCTTCTGCAGCAAAAAAGACAAACGTCCAGCTTTTGCTGCCACAGCAAAGGGGCCAGCGGGGAAAAGTCATGCTGGTCCTCACTGCCTCCTGGAACCCCTTCAAATGCCCCACACAATTTGGCCCTCTCTGCTTTCCTGCCGACTCTAGCCTCAAAAGCACCTTTTTTCACTTTTGGCGCCCTCTGCAGCAAAAAAGACAAACGCCCAGCTTTTGCTGCCACAGCAAAGGGGCCAGCGGGGAAAAGTCATGCTGGTCCTCACTGCCTCCTGGAACCCCTTCAAATGCCCCACACAATTTGGCCCTCTCTGCTTTCCTGCCGACTCTAGCCTCAAAAGCACCTTTTTTCACTTTTGGCGCCCTCCGCAGCAAAAAAGACAAACGTCCAGCTTTTGCTGCCACAGCAAAGGTGCCAGCGGAGAAAAGTCATGCTGGTCCTCACTGCCTCCTGGAACCCCTTCAAATGCCCCACACAATTTGGCCCTCTCTGCTTTCCTGCCGACTCTAGCCTCAAAAGCATTTTTTTTCACTTTTGGCGCCCTCCGCAGCAAAAAAGACAAACGTCCAGCTTTTGCTGCCACAGCAAAGGGGCCAGCGGGGAAAAGTCACGCTGGTCCTCACTGCCTCCTGGAACCCCTTCAAATGCCCCACACAATTTGGCCCTCTCTGCTTTCCTGCCGACTCTATCGTCAAAAGCAGCTTTTTTCACTTTTGGCACCCTCCGCAGCAAAAAAGACAAACGTCCAGCTTTTGCTGCCACAGCAAAGGGGCCAGCGGGGAAAAGTCACGCTGGTCCTCACTGCCTCCTGGAACCCCTTCAAATGCCCCACACAATTTGGCCCTCTCTGCTTTCCTGCCGACTCTATCGTCACAAGCAGCTTATTTCACTTTTGGCACCCTCCGCAGCAAAAAAGACAAACGTCCAGCTTTTGCTGCCACAGCAAAGGGGCCAGCGGGGAAAAGTCATGCTGGTCCTCACTGCCTCCTGGAACCCCTTCAAATGCCCCACACAATTTGGCCCTCTCTGCTTTCCTGCCGACTCTAGCCTCAAAAGCACCTTTTTTCACTTTTGGCGCCCTCCGCAGCAAAAAAGACAAACGTCCAGCTTTTGCTGCCACAGCAAAGGGGCCAGCGGGGAAAAGTCATGCTGGTCCTCACTGCCTCCTGGAACCCCTTCAAATGCCCCACACAATTTGGCCCTCTCTGCTTTCCTGCCGACTCTAGCCTCAAAAGCACCTTTTTTCACTTTTGGCGCCCTCCGCAGCAAAAAAGACAAACGTCCAGCTTTTGCTGCCACAGCAAAGGGGCCAGCGGGGAAAAGTCATGCTGGTCCTCACTGCCTCCTGGAACCCCTTCAAATGCCCCACACAATTTGGCCCTCTCTGCTTTCCTGCCGACTCTAGCCTCAAAAGCACCTTTTTTCACTTTTGGCGCCCTCCGCAGCAAAAAAGACAAACGTCCAGCTTTTGCTGCCACAGCAAAGGGGCCAGCGGGGAAAAGTCATGCTGGTCCTCACTGCCTCCTGGAACCCCTTCAAATGCCCCACACAATTTGGCCCTCTCTGCTTTCCTGCCGACTCTAGCCTCAAAAGCACCTTTTTTCACTTTTGGCGCCCTCCGCAGCAAAAAAGACAAACGTCCAGCTTTTGCTGCCACAGCAAAGGGGCCAGCGGGGAAAAGTCATGCTGGTCCTCACTGCCTCCTGGAACCCCTTCAAATGCCCCACACAATTTGGCCCTCTCTGCTTTCCTGCCCACTCTATCCTCAAAAGCACCTTTTTTCACTACTGGCGCCCTCCGCAGCAAAAAAGACAAACGTCCAGCTTTTGCTGCCACAGCAAAGGGGCCAGCGGGGAAAAGTCATGCTGGTCCTCACTGCCTCCTGGAACCCCTTCAAATGCCCCACACAATTTGGCCCTCTCTGCTTTCCTGCCGACTCTAGCCTCAAAAGCACCTTTTTTCACTTTTGGCGCCCCATGCAGCAAAAAAGACAAACGTCCAGCTTTTGCTGCCACAGCAAAGGGGCCAGCGGGGAAAAGTCATGCTGGTCCTCACTGCCTCCTGGAACCCCTTCAAATGCCCCACACAATTTGGCCCTCTCTGCTTTCCTGCCGACTCTAGCCTCAAAAGCACCTTTTTTCACTTTTGGCGCCCTCCGCAGCAAAAAAGACAAACGTCCAGCTTTTGCTGCCACAGCAAAGGGGCCAGCGGAGAAAAGTCATGCTGGTCCTCACTGCCTCCTGGAACCCCTTCAAATGCCCCACACAATTTGGCCCTCTCTGCTTTCCTGCCGACTCTAGCCTCAAAAGCACCTTTTTTCACTTTTGGCGCCCTCCGCAGCAAAAAAGACAAACGTCCAGCTTTTGCTGCCACAGCAAAGGGGCCAGCGGGGAAAAGTCATGCTCGTCCTCACTGCCTCCTGGAACCCCTTCAAATGCCCCACACAATTTGGCCCTCTCTGCTTTCCTGCCGACTCTAGCCTCAAAAGCACCTTTTTTCACTTTTGGCACCCTCCGCAGCAAAAAAGACAAACGTCCAGCTTTTGCTGCCACAGCAAAGGGGCCAGCGGGGAAAAGTCATGCTGGTCCTCACTGCCTCCTGGAACCCCTTCAAATGCCCCACACAATTTGGCCCTCTCTGCTTTCCTGCCGACTCTAGCCTCAAAAGCACCTTTTTTCACTTTTGGCGCCCTCCGCAGCAAAAAAGACAAACGTCCAGCTTTTGCTGCCACAGCAAAGGGGCCAGCGGGGAAAAGTCATGCTGGTCCTCACTGCCTCCTGGAACCCCTTCAAATGCCCCACACAATTTGGCCCTCTCTGCTTTCCTGCCGACTCTATCCTCAAAAGCACCTTTTTTCACTTTTGGCGCCCTCTGCAGCAAAAAAGACAAACGTCCAGCTTTTGCTGCCACAGCAAAGGGGCCAGCGGGGAAAAGTCATGCTGGTCCTCACTGCCTCCTGGAACCCCTTCAAATGCCTCACACAATTTGGCCCTCTCTGCTTTCCTGCCGACTCTATCCTCAAAAGCACCTTTTTTCACTTTTGGCGCCCTCCGCAGCAAAAAAGACAAATGTCCAGCTTTTGCTGCCACAGCAAAGAGGCCAGCGGGGAAAAGTCATGCTGGTCCTCACTGCCTCCTGGAACCCCTTCAAATGCCCCACACAATTTGGCCCTCTCTGCTTTCCTGCCGACTCTAGCCTAAAAAGCACCTTTTTTCACTATTGGCGCCCTCCGCAGCAAAAAAGACAAACGTCCAGCTTTTGCTGCCACAGCAAAGGGGCCAGCGGGGAAAAGTCATGCTGGTCCTCACTGCCTCCTTGAACCCCTTCAAATGCCCCACACAATTTGGCCCTCTCTGCTTTCCTGCCCACTCTAGCCTCAAAAGCACCTTTTTTCACTTTTGGCGCCCTCCGCAGCAAAAAAGACAAACGTCCAGCTTTTGCTGCCACAGCAAAGGGGCCAGCGGAGAAAAGTCATGCTGGTCCTCACTGCCTCCTGGAACCCCTTCAAATGCCCCACACAATTTGGCCCTCTCTGCTTTCCTGCCGACTCTAGCCTCAAAAGCACCTTTTTTCACTTTCGTCGCTGTTTGGAGCAAAGAAGACAAACGTCCAGCTTTTGCTGCCACAGCAAAGGCGCCAGCGGGGAAAAGTGATGCTGGTCCTCACTGCCTCCTGGAACCCCTTCAAATGCCCCACACAATTTGGCCCTCTCTGCTTTCCTGCCGACTCTAGCCTCAAAAGCACCTTTTTTCACTTTTGGCGCCCTCCGCAGCAAAAAAGACAAACGTCCAGCTTTTGCTGCCACAGCAAAGGGGCCAGCGGGGAAAAGTCACGCTGGTCCTCACTGCCTCCTGGAACCCCTTCAAATGCCCCACACAATTTGGCCCTCTCTGCTTTCCTGCCGACTCTAGCCTCAAAAGCACCTTTTTTCACTTTTGGCGCCCTCCGCAGCAAAAAAGACAAACGTCCAGCTTTTGCTGCCACAGCAAAGGGGCCAGCGGGGAAAAGTCATGCTGGTCCTCACTGCCTCCTGGAACCCCTTCAAATGCCCCACACAATTTGGCCCTCTCTGCTTTCCTGCCGACTCTATCCTCAAAAGCACCTTTTTTCACTTTTGGCGCCCTCCGCAGCAAAGAAGACAAACGTCCAGCTTTTGCTGCCACAGCAAAGGGGCCAGCGGGGAAAAGTCATGCTGGTCCTCACTGCCTCCTGGAACCCCTTCAAATGCCCCACACAATTTGGCCCTCTCTGCTTTCCTGCCGACTCTATCCTCAAAAGCACCTTTTTTCACTTTTGGCGCCCTCCGCAGCAAAAAAGACAAATGTCCAGCTTTTGCTGCCACAGCAAAGAGGCCAGCGGGGAAAAGTCATGCTGGTCCTCACTGCCTCCTGGAACCCCTTCAAATGCCCCACACAATTTGGCCCTCTCTGCTTTCCTGCCGACTCTAGCCTCAAAAGCACCTTTTTTCACTTTTGGCGCCCTCCGCAGCAAAAAAGACAAACGTCCAGCTTTTGCTGCCACAGCAAAGGGGCCAGCGGAGAAAAGTCATGCTGGTCCTCACTGCCTCCTGGAACCCCTTCAAATGCCCCACACAATTTGGCCCTCTCTGCTTTCCTGCCGACTCTAGCCTCAAAAGCACCTTTTTTCACTTTCGTCGCTGTTTGGAGCAAAGAAGACAAACGTCCAGCTTTTGCTGCCACAGCAAAGGCGCCAGCGGGGAAAAGTCATGCTGGTCCTCACTGCCTCCTGGAACCCCTTCAAATGCCCCACACAATTTGGCCCTCTCTGCTTTCCTGCCGACTCTAGCCTCAAAAGCACCTTTTTTCACTTTTGGCGCCCTCCGCAGCAAAACAGACAAACGTCCAGCTTTTGCTGCCACAGCAAAGGGGCCAGCGGGGAAAAGTCATGCTGGTCCTCACTGCCTCCTGGAACCCCTTCAAATGCCCCACACAATTTGGCCCTCTCTGCTTTCCTGCCGACTCTAGCCTCAAAAGCACCTTTTTTCACTTTTGGCGCCCTCCGCAGCAAAAAAGACAAACGTCCAGCTTTTGCTGCCACAGCAAAGGGGCCAGCGGGGAAAAGTCATGCTGGTCCTCACTGCCTCCTGGAACCCCTTCAAATGCCTCACACAATTTGGCCCTCTCTGCTTTCCTGCCGACTCTATCCTCAAAAGCACCTTTTTTCACTTTTGGCGCCCTCCGCAGCAAAAAAGACAAACGTCCAGCTTTTGCTGCCACAGCAAAGGGGCCAGCGGGGAAAAGTCATGCTGGTCCTCACTGCCTCCTGGAACCCCTTCAAATGCCCCACACAATTTGGCCCTCTCTGCTTTCCTGCCGACTCTAGCCTCAAAAGCACCTTTTTTCACTTTTGGCGCCCTCCGCAGCAAAAAAGACAAACGTCCAGCTTTTGCTGCCACAGCAAAGGGGCCAGCGGGGAAAAGTCACGCTAGTCCTCACTGCCTCCTGGAACCCCTTCAAATGCCCCACACAATTTGGCCCTCTCTGCTTTCCTGCCGACTCTATCGTCAAAAGCACCTTTTTTCACTTTTGGCACCCTCCGCAGCAAAAAAGACAAACGTCCAGCTTTTGCTGCCACAGCAAAGGGGCCAGCGGGAAAAGTCATGCTGGTCCTCACTGCCTCCTGGAACCCCTTCAAATGCCCCACACAATTTGGCCCTCTCTGCTTTCATGCCGACTCTAGCCTCAAAAGCACCTTTTTTCACTTTTGGCGCCCTCCGCAGCAAAAAAGACAAACGTCCAGCTTTTGCTGCCACAGCAAAGGGGCCAGCGGGGAAAAGTCATGCTGGTCCTCACTGCCTCCTGGAACCCCTTCAAATGCCTCACACAATTTGGCCCTCTCTGCTTTCCTGCCGACTCTAGCCTCAAAAGCACCTTTTTTCACTTTTGGCGCCCTCCGCAGCAAAAAAGACAAACGTCCAGCTTTTGCTGCCACAGCAAAGGTGCCAGCGGGAAAAGTCACGCTGGTCCTCACTGCCTCCTGGAACCCCTTCAAATGCCCCACACAATTTGGCCCTCTCTGCTTTCCTGCCGACTCTAGCCTCAAAAGCACCTTTTTTCACTTTTGGCGCCCTCCGCAGAAAAAAAGACAAACGTCCAGCTTTTGCTGCCACAGCAAAGGGGCCAGCGGGGAAAAGTCATGCTGGTCCTCACTGCCTCCTGGAACCCTTTCAAATGCCGCACACAATTTGGCCCTCTCTGCTTTCCTGCCGACTCTAGCCTCAAAAGCACCTTTTTTCACTTTTGGCGCCCTCCGCAGCAAAAAAGACAAACGTCCAGCTTTTGCTGCCACAGCAAAGGGGCCAGCGGGGAAAAGTCATGCTGGTCCTCACTGCCTCCTGGAACCCCTTCAAATGCCCCACACAATTTGGCCCTCTCTGCTTTCCTGCCGACTCTAGCCTCAAAAGCACCTTTTTTCACTTTTGGCGCCCTCTGCAGCAAAAAAGACAAACGTCCAGCTTTTGCTGCCACAGCAAAGGTGCCAGCGGGGAAAAGTCATGCTGGTCCTCACTGCCTCCTGGAACCCCTTCAAATGCCCCACACAATTTGGCCCTCTCTGCTTTCCTGCCGACTCTAGCCTCAAAAGCACCTTTTTTCACTTTTGGCGCCCTCCGCAGCAAAAAAGACAAACGTCCAGCTTTTGCTGCCACAGCAAAGGGGCCAGCGGGGAAAAGTCATGCTGGTCCTCACTGCCTCCTGGAACCCCTTCAAATGCCCCACACAATTTGGCCCTCTCTGCTTTCCTGCCGACTCTACCCTCAAAAACACCTTTTTTCACTTTTGGCGCCCTCTGCAGCAAAAAAGACAAACGTCCAGCTTTTGCTGCCACAGCAAAGGGGCCAGCGGGGAAAAGTCACGCTGGTCCTCACTGCCTCCTGGAACCCCTTCAAATGCCCCACACAATTTGGCCCTCTCTGCTTTCCTGCCGACTCTATCCTCAAAAGCACCTTTTTTCACTTTTGGCACCCTCCGCAGCAAAAAAGACAAACGTCCAGCTTTTGCTGCCACAGCAAAGGGGCCAGCGGGGAAAAGTCATGCTGGTCCTCACTGCCTCCTGGAACCCCTTCAAATGCCCCACACAATTTGGCCCTCTCTGCTTTCATGCCGACTCTAGCCTCAAAAGCACCTTTTTTCACTTTTGGCGCCCTCCGCAGCAAAAAAGACAAACGTCCAGCTTTTGCTGCCACAGCAAAGGGGCCAGCGGGGAAAAGTCATGCTGGTCCTCACTGCCTCCTGGAACCCCTTCAAATGCCCCACACAATTTGGCCCTCTCTGCTTTCCTGCCGACTCTACCCTCAAAAACACCTTTTTTCACTTTTGGCGCCCTCTGCAGCAAAAAAGACAAACGTCCAGCTTTTGCTGCCACAGCAAAGGGGCCAGCGGGGAAAAGTCACGCTGGTCCTCACTGCCTCCTGGAACCCCTTCAAATGCCCCACACAATTTGGCCCTCTCTGCTTTCCTGCCGACTCTATCCTCAAAAGCACCTTTTTTCACTTTTGGCACCCTCCGCAGCAAAAAAGACAAACGTCCAGCTTTTGCTGCCACAGCAAAGGGGCCAGCAGGGAAAAGTCATGCTGGTCCTCACTGCCTCCTGGAACCCCTTCAAATGCCCCACACAATTTGGCCCTCTCTGCTTTCCTGCCGACTCTATCCTCAAAAGCACCTTTTTTCACTTTTGGCGCCCTCCGCAGCAAAAAAGACAAACGTCCAGCTTTTGCTGCCACAGCAAAGGTGCCAGCGGGAAAAGTCACGCTGGTCCTCACTGCCTCCTGGAACCCCTTCAAATGCCCCACACAATTTGGCCCTCTCTGCTTTCCTGCCGACTCTAGCCTCAAAAGCACCTTTTTTCACTTTTGGCACCCTCCGCAGCAAAAAAGACAAACGTCCAGCTTTTGCTGCCACAGCAAAGGGGCCAGCGGGAAAAGTCATGCTGGTCCTCACTGCCTCCTGGAACCCCTTCAAATGCCCCACACAATTTGGCCCTCTCTGCTTTCATGCCGACTCTAGCCTCAAAAGCACCTTTTTTCACTTTTGGCGCCCTCCGCAGCAAAAAAGACAAACGTCCAGCTTTTGCTGCCACAGCAAAGGGGCCAGCGGGGAAAAGTCATGCTGGTCCTCACTGCCTCCTGGAACCCCTTCAAATGCCTCACACAATTTGGCCCTCTCTGCTTTCCTGCCGACTCTAGCCTCAAAAGCACCTTTTTTCACTTTTGGCGCCCTCCGCAGCAAAAAAGACAAACGTCCAGCTTTTGCTGCCACAGCAAAGGTGCCAGCGGGAAAAGTCACGCTGGTCCTCACTGCCTCCTGGAACCCCTTCAAATGCCCCACACAATTTGGCCCTCTCTGCTTTCCTGCCGACTCTAGCCTCAAAAGCACCTTTTTTCACTTTTGGCGCCCTCCGCAGAAAAAAAGACAAACGTCCAGCTTTTGCTGCCACAGCAAAGGGGCCAGCGGGGAAAAGTCATGCTGGTCCTCACTGCCTCCTGGAACCCCTTCAAATGCCCCACACAATTTGGCCCTCTCTGCTTTCCTGCCGACTCTAGCCTCAAAAGCACCTTTTTTCACTTTTGGCGCCCTCCGCAGCAAAAAAGACAAACGTCCAGCTTTTGCTGCCACAGCAAAGGGGCCAGCGGGGAAAAGTCATGCTGGTCCTCACTGCCTCCTGGAACCCCTTCAAATGCCCCACACAATTTGGCCCTCTCTGCTTTCCTGCCGACTCTAGCCTCAAAAGCACCTTTTTTCACTTTTGGCGCCCTCCGCAGAAAAAAAGACAAACGTCCAGCTTTTGCTGCCACAGCAAAGGGGCCAGCGGGGAAAAGTCACGCTGGTCCTCACTGCCTCCTGGAACCCCTTCAAATGCCCCACACAATTTGGCCCTCTCTGCTTTCCTGCCGACTCTATCCTCAAAAGCACCTTTTTTCACTTTTGGCACCCTCCGCAGCAAAAAAGACAAACGTCCAGCTTTTGCTGCCACAGCAAAGGGGCCAGCGGGAAAAGTCATGCTGGTCCTCACTGCCTCCTGGAACCCCTTCAAATGCCCCACACAATTTGGCCCTCTCTGCTTTCCTGCCGACTCTAGCCTCAAAAGCACCTTTTTTCACTTTTGGCGCCCTCCGCAGCAAAAAAGACAAACGTCCAGCTTTTGCTGCCACAGCAAAGGGGCCAGCGGGAAAAGTCACGCTGGTCCTCACTGCCTCCTGGAACCCCTTCAAATGCCCCACACAATTTGGCCCTCTCTGCTTTCCTGCGCACTCTAGCCTCAAAAGCACCTTTTTTCACTTTTGGCGCCCTCCGCAGAAAAAAAGACAAACGTCCAGCTTTTGCTGCCACAGCAAAGGGGCCAGCGGGGAAAAGTCATGCTGGTCCTCACTGCCTCCTGGAACCCTTTCAAATGCCCCACACAATTTGGCCCTCTCTGCTTTCCTGCCGACTCTAGCCTCAAAAGCACCTTTTTTCACTTTTGGCGCCCTCCGCAGCAAAAAAGACAAACGTCCAGCTTTTGCTGCCACAGCAAAGGGGCCAGCGGGGAAAAGTCATGCTGGTCCTCACTGCCTCCTGGAACCCCTTCAAATGCCCCACACAATTTGGCCCTCTCTGCTTTCCTGCCGACTCTAGCCTCAAAAGCACCTTTTTTCACTTTTGGCGCCCTCTGCAGCAAAAAAGACAAACGTCCAGCTTTTGCTGCCACAGCAAAGGTGCCAGCGGGGAAAAGTCATGCTGGTCCTCACTGCCTCCTGGAACCCCTTCAAATGCCCCACACAATTTGGCCCTCTCTGCTTTCCTGCCGACTCTAGCCTCAAAAGCACCTTTTTTCACTTTTGGCGCCCTCCGCAGCAAAAAAGACAAACGTCCAGCTTTTGCTGCCACAGCAAAGGGGCCAGCGGGGAAAAGTCATGCTGGTCCTCACTGCCTCCTGGAACCCCTTCAAATGCCCCACACAATTTGGCCCTCTCTGCTTTCCTGCCGACTCTACCCTCAAAAACACCTTTTTTCACTTTTGGCGCCCTCTGCAGCAAAAAAGACAAACGTCCAGCTTTTGCTGCCACAGCAAAGGGGCCAGCGGGGAAAAGTCATGCTGGTCCTCACTGCCTCCTGGAACCCTTTCAAATGCCCCACACAATTTGGCCCTCTCTGCTTTCCTGCCGACTCTAGCCTCAAAAGCACCTTTTTTCACTTTTGGCGCCCTCCGCAGCAAAAAAGACAAACGTCCAGCTTTTGCTGCCACAGCAAAGGGGCCAGCGGGGAAAAGTCATGCTGGTCCTCACTGCCTCCTGGAACCCCTTCAAATGCCCCACACAATTTGGCCCTCTCTGCTTTCCTGCCGACTCTAGCCTCAAAAGCACCTTTTTTCACTTTTGGCGCCCTCTGCAGCAAAAAAGACAAACGTCCAGCTTTTGCTGCCACAGCAAAGGTGCCAGCGGGGAAAAGTCATGCTGGTCCTCACTGCCTCCTGGAACCCCTTCAAATGCCCCACACAATTTGGCCCTCTCTGCTTTCCTGCCGACTCTAGCCTCAAAAGCACCTTTTTTCACTTTTGGCGCCCTCCGCAGCAAAAAAGACAAACGTCCAGCTTTTGCTGCCACAGCAAAGGGGCCAGCGGGGAAAAGTTATGCTGGTCCTCACTGCCTCCTGGAACCCCTTCAAATGCCCCACACAATTTGGCCCTCTCTGCTTTCCTGCCGACTCTACCCTCAAAAACACCTTTTTTCACTTTTGGCGCCCTCTGCAGCAAAAAAGACAAACGTCCAGCTTTTGCTGCCACAGCAAAGGGGCCAGCGGGGAAAAGTCACGCTGGTCCTCACTGCCTCCTGGAACCCCTTCAAATGCCCCACACAATTTGGCCCTCTCTGCTTTCCTGCCGACTCTATCCTCAAAAGCACCTTTTTTCACTTTTGGCACCCTCCGCAGCAAAAAAGACAAACGTCCAGCTTTTGCTGCCACAGCAAAGGGGCCAGCGGGGAAAAGTCATGCTGGTCCTCACTGCCTCCTGGAACCCCTTCAAATGCCCCACACAATTTGGCCCTCTCTGCTTTCATGCCGACTCTAGCCTCAAAAGCACCTTTTTTCACTTTTGGCGCCCTCCGCAGCAAAAAAGACAAACGTCCAGCTTTTGCTGCCACAGCAAAGGGGCCAGCGGGGAAAAGTCATGCTGGTCCTCACTGCCTCCTGGAACCCCTTCAAATGCCCCACACAATTTGGCCCTCTCTGCTTTCCTGCCGACTCTACCCTCAAAAACACCTTTTTTCACTTTTGGCGCCCTCTGCAGCAAAAAAGACAAACGTCCAGCTTTTGCTGCCACAGCAAAGGGGCCAGCGGGGAAAAGTCACGCTGGTCCTCACTGCCTCCTGGAACCCCTTCAAATGCCCCACACAATTTGGCCCTCTCTGCTTTCCTGCCGACTCTATCCTCAAAAGCACCTTTTTTCACTTTTGGCACCCTCCGCAGCAAAAAAGACAAACGTCCAGCTTTTGCTGCCACAGCAAAGGGGCCAGCAGGGAAAAGTCATGCTGGTCCTCACTGCCTCCTGGAACCCCTTCAAATGCCCCACACAATTTGGCCCTCTCTGCTTTCCTGCCGACTCTATCCTCAAAAGCACCTTTTTTCACTTTTGGCGCCCTCCGCAGCAAAAAAGACAAACGTCCAGCTTTTGCTGCCACAGCAAAGGTGCCAGCGGGAAAAGTCACGCTGGTCCTCACTGCCTCCTGGAACCCCTTCAAATGCCCCACACAATTTGGCCCTCTCTGCTTTCCTGCCGACTCTAGCCTCAAAAGCACCTTTTTTCACTTTTGGCACCCTCCGCAGCAAAAAAGACAAACGTCCAGCTTTTGCTGCCACAGCAAAGGGGCCAGCGGGAAAAGTCATGCTGGTCCTCACTGCCTCCTGGAACCCCTTCAAATGCCCCACACAATTTGGCCCTCTCTGCTTTCATGCCGACTCTAGCCTCAAAAGCACCTTTTTTCACTTTTGGCGCCCTCCGCAGCAAAAAAGACAAACGTCCAGCTTTTGCTGCCACAGCAAAGGGGCCAGCGGGGAAAAGTCATG
This sequence comes from Vanellus vanellus, assembly GCF_965231255.1. Taxonomy (NCBI): domain Eukaryota; kingdom Metazoa; phylum Chordata; class Aves; order Charadriiformes; family Charadriidae; genus Vanellus; species Vanellus vanellus. Next base: position 44,934 of record NW_028127067.1, read on the forward strand.
CTGGTCCTCACTGCCTCCTGGAACCCCTTCAAATGCCTCACACAATTTGGCCCTCTCTGCTTTCCTGCCGACTCTAGCCTCAAAAGCACCTTTTTTCACTTTTGGCGCCCTCCGCAGCAAAAAAGACAAACGTCCAGCTTTTGCTGCCACAGCAAAGGTGCCAGCGGGAAAAGTCACGCTGGTCCTCACTGCCTCCTGGAACCCCTTCAAATGCCCCACACAATTTGGCCCTCTCTGCTTTCCTGCCGACTCTAGCCTCAAAAGCACCTTTTTTCACTTTTGGCGCCCTCCGCAGAAAAAAAGACAAACGTCCAGCTTTTGCTGCCACAGCAAAGGGGCCAGCGGGGAAAAGTCATGCTGGTCCTCACTGCCTCCTGGAACCCCTTCAAATGCCCCACACAATTTGGCCCTCTCTGCTTTCCTGCCGACTCTAGCCTCAAAAGCACCTTTTTTCACTTTTGGCGCCCTCCGCAGCAAAAAAGACAAACGTCCAGCTTTTGCTGCCACAGCAAAGGGGCCAGCGGGGAAAAGTCATGCTGGTCCTCACTGCCTCCTGGAACCCCTTCAAATGCCCCACACAATTTGGCCCTCTCTGCTTTCCTGCCGACTCTAGCCTCAAAAGCACCTTTTTTCACTTTTGGCGCCCTCCGCAGAAAAAAAGACAAACGTCCAGCTTTTGCTGCCACAGCAAAGGGGCCAGCGGGGAAAAGTCACGCTGGTCCTCACTGCCTCCTGGAACCCCTTCAAATGCCCCACACAATTTGGCCCTCTCTGCTTTCCTGCCGACTCTATCCTCAAAAGCACCTTTTTTCACTTTTGGCACCCTCCGCAGCAAAAAAGACAAACGTCCAGCTTTTGCTGCCACAGCAAAGGGGCCAGCGGGAAAAGTCATGCTGGTCCTCACTGCCTCCTGGAACCCCTTCAAATGCCCCACACAATTTGGCCCTCTCTGCTTTCATGCCGACTCTAGCCTCAAAAGCACCTTTTTTCACTTTTGGCGCCCTCCGCAGCAAAAAAGACAAACGTCCAGCTTTTGCTGCCACAGCAAAGGGGCCAGCGGGGAAAAGTCATGCTGGTCCTCACTGCCTCCTGGAACCCCTTCAAATGCCTCACACAATTTGGCCCTCTCTGCTTTCCTGCCGACTCTAGCCTCAAAAGCACCTTTTTTCACTTTTGGCGCCCTCCGCAGCAAAAAAGACAAACGTCCAGCTTTTGCTGCCACAGCAAAGGTGCCAGCGGGAAAAGTCACGCTGGTCCTCACTGCCTCCTGGAACCCCTTCAAATGCCCCACACAATTTGGCCCTCTCTGCTTTCCTGCCCACTCTAGCCTCAAAAGCACCTTTTTTCACTTTTGGCGCCCTCCGCAGAAAAAAAGACAAACGTCCAGCTTTTGCTGCCACAGCAAAGGGGCCAGCGGGGAAAAGTCATGCTGGTCCTCACTGCCTCCTGGAACCCTTTCAAATGCCCCACACAATTTGGCCCTCTCTGCTTTCCTGCCGACTCTAGCCTCAAAAGCACCTTTTTTCACTTTTGGCGCCCTCCGCAGCAAAAAAGACAAACGTCCAGCTTTTGCTGCCACAGCAAAGGGGCCAGCGGGGAAAAGTCATGCTGGTCCTCACTGCCTCCTGGAACCCCTTCAAATGCCCCACACAATTTGGCCCTCTCTGCTTTCCTGCCGACTCTAGCCTCAAAAGCACCTTTTTTCACTTTTGGCGCCCTCTGCAGCAAAAAAGACAAACGTCCAGCTTTTGCTGCCACAGCAAAGGTGCCAGCGGGGAAAAGTCATGCTGGTCCTCACTGCCTCCTGGAACCCCTTCAAATGCCCCACACAATTTGGCCCTCTCTGCTTTCCTGCCGACTCTAGCCTCAAAAGCACCTTTTTTCACTTTTGGCGCCCTCCGCAGCAAAAAAGACAAACGTCCAGCTTTTGCTGCCACAGCAAAGGGGCCAGCGGGGAAAAGTCATGCTGGTCCTCACTGCCTCCTGGAACCCCTTCAAATGCCCCACACAATTTGGCCCTCTCTGCTTTCCTGCCGATTCTACCCTCAAAAACACCTTTTTTCACTTTTGGCGCCCTCTGCAGCAAAAAAGACAAACGTCCAGCTTTTGCTGCCACAGCAAAGGGGCCAGCGGGGAAAAGTCACGCTGGTCCTCACTGCCTCCTGGAACCCCTTCAAATGCCCCACACAATTTGGCCCTCTCTGCTTTCCTGCCGACTCTATCCTCAAAAGCACCTTTTTTCACTTTTGGCACCCTCCGCAGCAAAAAAGACAAACGTCCAGCTTTTGCTGCCACAGCAAAGGGGCCAGCGGGGAAAAGTCATGCTGGTCCTCACTGCCTCCTGGAACCCCTTCAAATGCCCCACACAATTTGGCCCTCTCTGCTTTCATGCCGACTCTAGCCTCAAAAGCACCTTTTTTCACTTTTGGCGCCCTCCGCAGCAAAAAAGACAAACGTCCAGCTTTTGCTGCCACAGCAAAGGGGCCAGCGGGGAAAAGTCATGCTGGTCCTCACTGCCTCCTGGAACCCCTTCAAATGCCCCACACAATTTGGCCCTCTCTGCTTTCCTGCCGACTCTACCCTCAAAAACACCTTTTTTCACTTTTGGCGCCCTCTGCAGCAAAAAAGACAAACGTCCAGCTTTTGCTGCCACAGCAAAGGGGCCAGCGGGGAAAAGTCACGCTGGTCCTCACTGCCTCCTGGAACCCCTTCAAATGCCCCACACAATTTGGCCCTCTCTGCTTTCCTGCCGACTCTAGCCTCAAAAGCACCTTTTTTCACTTTTGGCGCCCTCCGCAGCAAAAAAGACAAACGTCCAGCTTTTGCTGCCACAGCAAAGGGGCCAGCGGGGAAAAGTCATGCTGGTCCTCACTGCCTCCTGGAACCCCTTCAAATGCCCCACACAATTTGGCCCTCTCTGCTTTCCTGCCGACTCTATCCTCAAAAGCACCTTTTTTCACTTTTGGCGCCCTCCGCAGCAAAAAAGACAAACGTCCAGCTTTTGCTGCCACAGCAAAGGTGCCAGCGGGAAAAGTCACGCTGGTCCTCACTGCCTCCTGGAACCCCTTCAAATGCCCCACACAATTTGGCCCTCTCTGCTTTCCTGCCGACTCTAGCCTCAAAAGCACCTTTTTTCACTTTTGGCACCCTCCGCAGCAAAAAAGACAAACGTCCAGCTTTTGCTGCCACAGCAAAGGGGCCAGCGGGAAAAGTCATGCTGGTCCTCACTGCCTCCTGGAACCCCTTCAAATGCCCCACACAATTTGGCCCTCTCTGCTTTCATGCCGACTCTAGCCTCAAAAGCACCTTTTTTCACTTTTGGCGCCCTCCGCAGCAAAAAAGACAAACGTCCAGCTTTTGCTGCCACAGCAAAGGGGCCAGCGGGGAAAAGTCATGCTGGTCCTCACTGCCTCCTGGAACCCCTTCAAATGCCTCACACAATTTGGCCCTCTCTGCTTTCCTGCCGACTCTAGCCTCAAAAGCACCTTTTTTCACTTTTGGCGCCCTCCGCAGCAAAAAAGACAAACGTCCAGCTTTTGCTGCCACAGCAAAGGTGCCAGCGGGAAAAGTCACGCTGGTCCTCACTGCCTCCTGGAACCCCTTCAAATGCCCCACACAATTTGGCCCTCTCTGCTTTCCTGCCGACTCTAGCCTCAAAAGCACCTTTTTTCACTTTTGGCGCCTCCGCAGAAAAAAAGACAAACGTCCAGCTTTTGCTGCCACAGCAAAGGGGCCAGCGGGGAAAAGTCATGCTGGTCCTCACTGCCTCCTGGAACCCCTTCAAATGCCCCACACAATTTGGCCCTCTCTGCTTTCCTGCCGACTCTAGCCTCAAAAGCACCTTTTTTCACTTTTGGCGCCCTCCGCAGCAAAAAAGACAAACGTCCAGCTTTTGCTGCCACAGCAAAGGGGCCAGCGGGGAAAAGTCATGCTGGTCCTCACTGCCTCCTGGAACCCCTTCAAATGCCCCACACAATTTGGCCCTCTCTGCTTTCCTGCCGACTCTAGCCTCAAAAGCACCTTTTTTCACTTTTGGCGCCCTCCGCAGAAAAAAAGACAAACGTCCAGCTTTTGCTGCCACAGCAAAGGGGCCAGCGGGGAAAAGTCATGCTGGTCCTCACTGCCTCCTGGAACCCTTTCAAATGCCCCACACAATTTGGCCCTCTCTGCTTTCCTGCCGACTCTAGCCTCAAAAGCACCTTTTTTCACTTTTGGCGCCCTCCGCAGCAAAAAAGACAAACGTCCAGCTTTTGCTGCCACAGCAAAGGGGCCAGCGGGGAAAAGTCATGCTGGTCCTCACTGCCTCCTGGAACCCCTTCAAATGCCCCACACAATTTGGCCCTCTCTGCTTTCCTGCCGACTCTAGCCTCAAAAGCACCTTTTTTCACTTTTGGCGCCCTCTGCAGCAAAAAAGACAAACGTCCAGCTTTTGCTGCCACAGCAAAGGGGCCAGCGGGGAAAAGTCATGCTGGTCCTCACTGCCTCCTGGAACCCCTTCAAATGCCCCACACAATTTGGCCCTCTCTGCTTTCCTGCCGACTCTAGCTTCAAAAGCACCTTTTTTCACTTTTGGCGCCCTCCGCAGCAAAAAAGACAAACGTCCAGCTTTTGCTGCCACAGCAAAGGGGCCAGCGGGGAAAAGTCATGCTGGTCCTCACTGCCTCCTGGAACCCCTTCAAATGCCCCACACAATTTGGCCCTCTCTGCTTTCCTGCCGACTCTACCCTCAAAAACACCTTTTTTCACTTTTGGCGCCCTCTGCAGCAAAAAAGACAAACGTCCAGCTTTTGCTGCCACAGCAAAGGGGCCAGCGGGGAAAAGTCACGCTGGTCCTCACTGCCTCCTGGAACCCCTTCAAATGCCCCACACAATTTGGCCCTCTCTGCTTTCCTGCCGACTCTAGCCTCAAAAGCACCTTTTTTCACTTTTGGCACCCTCCGCAGCAAAAAGGACAAACGTCCAGCTTTTGCTGCCACAGCAAAGGGGCCAGCGGGGAAAAGTCATGCTGGTCCTCACTGCCTCCTGGAACCCCTTCAAATGCCCCACACAATTTGGCCCTCTCTGCTTTCATGCCGACTCTAGCCTCAAAAGCACCTTTTTTCACTTTTGGCGCCCTCCGCAGCAAAAAAGACAAACGTCCAGCTTTTGCTGCCACAGCAAAGGGGCCAGCGGGGAAAAGTCATGCTGGTCCTCACTGCCTCCTGGAACCCCTTCAAATGCCCCACACAATTTGGCCCTCTCTGCTTTCCTGCCGACTCTAGCCTCAAAAGCACCTTTTTTCACTTTTGGCGCCCTCCGCAGCAAAGAAGTCAAACGTCCAGCTTTTGCTGCCACAGCAAAGGGGCCAGCGGGGAAAAGTCATGCTGGTCCTCACTGCCTCCTGGAACCCCTTCAAATGCCCCACACAATTTGGCCCTCTCTGCTTTCCTGCCGACTCTAGCCTCAAAAGCACCTTTTTTCACTTTTGGCGCCCTCCGCAGAAAAAAAGACAAACGTCCAGCTTTTGCTGCCACAGCAAAGGGGCCAGCGGGGAAAAGTCATGCTGGTCCTCACTGCCTCCTGGAACCCCTTCAAATGCCCCACACAATTTGGCCCTCTCTGCTTTCCTGCGCACTCTAGCCTCAAAAGCACCTTTTTTCACTTTTGGCGCCCTCCGCAGCAAAAAAGACAAACGTCCAGCTTTTGCTGCCACAGCAAAGGGGCCAGCGGGGAAAAGTCATGCTGGTCCTCACTGCCTCCTGGAACCCCTTCAAATGCCCCACACAATTTGGCCCTCTCTGCTTTCCTGCCGACTCTAGCCTCAAAAGCACCTTTTTTCACTTTTGGCGCCCTCCGCAGCAAAAAAGACAAACGTCCAGCTTTTGCTGCCACAGCAAAGGGGCCAGCGGGGAAAAGTCATGCTGGTCCTCACTGCCTCCTGGAACCCCTTCAAATGCCCCACACAATTTGGCCCTCTCTGCTTTCCTGCCGACTCTAGCCTCAAAAGCACCTTTTTTCACTTTTGGCGCCCTCCGCAGCAAAAAAGACAAACGTCCAGCTTTTGCTGCCACAGCAAAGGGGCCAGCGGGAAAAGTCATGCTGGTCCTCACTGCCTCCTGGAACCCCTTCAAATGCCCCACACAATTTGGCCCTCTCTGCTTTCCTGCCCACTCTAGCCTCAAAAGCACCTTTTTTCACTTTTGGCGCCCTCCGCAGCAAAAAGACAAACGTCCAGCTTTTGCTGCCACAGCAAAGGGGCCAGCGGGGAAAAGTGATGCTGGTCCTCACTGCCTCCTGAAACCCCTTCAAATGCCCACACAATTTGGCCCTCTCTGCTTTCCTGCCGACTCTAGCCTCAAAAGCACCTTTTTTCACTTTTGGCGCCCTCCGCAGCAAAAAAGACAAACGTCCAGCTTTTGCTGCCACAGCAAAGGGGCCAGCGGGGAAAAGTCATGCTGGTCCTCACTGCCTCCTGGAACCCCTTCAAATGCCCCACACAATTTGGCCCTCTCTGCTTTCCTGCCGACTCTAGCCTCAAAAGCACCTTTTTTCACTTTTGGCGCCCTCCGCAGCAAAAAAGACAAACGTCCAGCTTTTGCTGCCACAGCAAAGGGGCCAGCGGGGAAAAGTCATGCTGGTCCTCACTGCCTCCTGGAACCCCTTCAAATGCCCCACACAATTTGGCCCTCTCTGCTTTCCTGCCGACTCTAGCCTCAAAAGCACCTTTTTTCACTTTTGGCGCCCTCCGCAGCAAAAAAGACAAACGTCCAGCTTTTGCTGCCACAGCAAAGGGGCCAGCGGGGAAAAGTCATGCTGGTCCTCACTGCCTCCTGAACCCCTTCAAATGCCCCACACAATTTGGCCCTCTCTGCTTTCCTGCCGACTCTAGCCTCAAAAGCACCTTTTTTCACTTTTGGCGCCCTCCGCAGCAAAAAAGACAAACGTCCAGCTTTTGCTGCCACAGCAAAGGGGCCAGCGGGGAAAAGTCATGCTGGTCCTCACTGCCTCCTGGAACCCCTTCAAATGCCCCACACAATTTGGCCCTCTCTGCTTTCCTGCCGACTCTAGCCTCAAAAGCACCTTTTTTCACTTTTGGCGCCCTCCGCAGCAAAAAAGACAAACGTCCAGCTTTTGCTGCCACAGCAAAGGGGCCAGCGGGGAAAAGTCATGCTGGTCCTCACTGCCTCCTGGAACCCCTTCAAATGCCCCACACAATTTGGCCCCTCTCTGCTTTCCTGCCGACTCTAGCCTCAAAAGCACCTTTTTCACTTTTGGCGCCTCCGCAGCAAAAAAGACAAACGTCCAGCTTTTGCTGCCACAGCAAAGGGGCCAGCGGGGAAAAGTCATGCTGGTCCTCACTGCCTCCTGGAACCCCTTCAAATGCCCCACACAATTTGGCCCTCTCTGCTTTCCTGCCGACTCTAGCCTCAAAGCACCTTTTTTCACTTTTGGCGCCCTCCGCAGCAAAAAAGACAAACGTCCAGCTTTTGCTGCCACAGCAAAGGGGCCAGCGGGGAAAAGTCATGCTGGTCCTCACTGCCTCCTGGAACCCCTTCAAATGCCCCACACAATTTGGCCCTCTCTGCTTTCCTGCCGACTCTAGCCTCAAAAGCACCTTTTTTCACTTTTGGCGCCTCCGCAGCAAAAAAGACAAACGTCCAGCTTTTGCTGCCACAGCAAAGGGGCCAGCGGGGAAAAGTCATGCTGGTCCTCACTGCCTCCTGGAAACCCTTCAAATGCCCCACACAATTTGGCCCTCTCTGCTTTCCTGCCGACTCTAGCCTCAAAAGCACCTTTTTTCACTTTTGGCGCCCTCCGCAGCAAAAAAGACAAACGTCCAGCTTTTGCTGCCACAGCAAAGGGGCCAGCGGGGAAAAGTCATGCTGGTCCTCACTGCCTCCTGGAACCCCTTCAAATGCCCCACACAATTTGGCCCTCTCTGCTTTCCTGCCGACTCTAGCCTCAAAAGCACCTTTTTTCACTTTTGGCGCCCTCCGCAGCAAAAAGACAAACGTCCAGCTTTTGCTGCCACAGCAAAGGGGGCCAGCGGGGAAAAGTCATGCTGGTCTCACTGCCTCCTGGAACCCCTTCAAATGCCCCACACAATTTGGCCCTCTCTGCTTTCCTGCCGACTCTAGCCTCAAAAGCACCTTTTTTCACTTTTGGCGCCCTCCGCAGCAAAAAAGACAAACGTCCAGCTTTTGCTGCCACAGCAAAGGGGCCAGCGGGGAAAAGTCATGCTGGTCCTCACTGCCTCCTGGAACCCCTTCAAATGCCCCACACAATTTGGCCCTCTCTGCTTTCCTGCCGACTCTAGCCTCAAAGCACCTTTTTTCACTTTTGGCGCCCTCCGCAGCAAAAAAGACAAACGTCCAGCTTTTGCTGCCACAGCAAAGGGGCCAGCGGGGAAAAGTCATGCTGGTCCTCACTGCCTCCTGGAACCCCTTCAAATGCCCCACACAATTTGGCCCTCTCTGCTTTCCTGCCGACTCTAGCCTCAAAAGCACCTTTTTCACTTTTGGCGCCCTCCGCAGCAAAAAAGACAAACGTCCAGCTTTTGCTGCCACAGCAAAGGGGCCAGCGGGGAAAAGTCATGCTGGTCCTCACTGCCTCCTGGAACCCCTTCAAATGCCCCACACAATTTGGCCCTCTCTGCTTTCCTGCCGACTCTAGCCTCAAAAGCACCTTTTTTCACTTTTGGCGCCCTCCGCAGCAAAAAAAGACAAACGTCCAGCTTTTGCTGCCACAGCAAAGGGGCCAGCGGGGAAAAGTCATGCTGGTCCTCACTGCCTCCTGGAACCCCTTCAAATGCCCCACACAATTTGGCCCTCTCTGCTTTCCTGCCGACTCTAGCCTCAAAAGCACCTTTTTTCACTTTTGGCGCCCTCCGCAGCAAAAAAGACAAACGTCCAGCTTTTGCTGCCACAGCAAAGGGGCCAGCGGGGAAAAGTCATGCTGGTCCTCACTGCCTCCCTGGAACCCCTTCAAATGCCCCACACAATTTGGCCCTCTCTGCTTTCCTGCCGACTCTAGCCTCAAAAGCACCTTTTTTCACTTTTGGCGCCCTCCGCAGCAAAAAAGACAAACGTCCAGCTTTTGCTGCCACAGCAAAGGGGCCAGCGGGGAAAAGTCATGCTGGTCCTCACTGCCTCCTGGAACCCCTTCAAATGCCCCACACAATTTGGCCCTCTCTGCTTTCCTGCCGACTCTAGCCTCAAAAGCACCTTTTTTCACTTTTGGCGCCCTCCGCAGCAAAAAAGACAAACGTCCAGCTTTTGCTGCCACAGCAAAGGGGCCAGCGGGAAAAGTCATGCTGGTCCTCACTGCCTCCTGGAACCCTTCAAATGCCCCACACAATTTGGCCCTCTCTGCTTTCCTGCCGACTCTAGCCTCAAAAGCACCTTTTTTCACTTTTGGCGCCCTCCGCAGCAAAAAAGACAAACGTCCAGCTTTTGCTGCCACAGCAAAGGGGCCAGCGGGAAAAGTCATGCTGGTCCTCACTGCCTCCTGGAACCCCTTCAAATGCCCCACACAATTTGGCCCTCTCTGCTTTCCTGCCGACTCTAGCCTCAAAAGCACCTTTTTTCACTTTTGGCGCCCTCCGCAGCAAAAAAGACAAACGTCCAGCTTTTGCTGCCACAGCAAAGGGGCCAGCGGGGAAAAGTCATGCTGGTCCTCACTGCCTCCTGGAACCCCTTCAAATGCCCCACACAATTTGGCCCTCTCTGCTTTCCTGCCGACTCTAGCCTCAAAAAGCACCTTTTTTTCACTTTTGGCGCCCTCCGCAGCAAAAAAGACAAACGTCCAGCTTTTGCTGCCACAGCAAAGGGGCCAGCGGGGAAAGTCATGCTGGTCCTCACTGCCTCCTGGAACCCCTTCAAATGCCCCACACAATTTGGCCCTCTCTGCTTTCCTGCCGACTCTAGCCTCAAAAGCACCTTTTTTCACTTTTGGCGCCCTCCGCAGCAAAAAAGACAAACGTCCAGCTTTTGCTGCCACAGCAAAGGGGCCAGCGGGGAAAAGTCATGCTGGTCCTCACTGCCTCCTGGAACCCCTTCAAATGCCCCACACAATTTGGCCCTCTCTGCTTTCCTGCCGACTCTAGCCTCAAAAGCACCTTTTTTCACTTTTGGCGCCCTCCGCAGCAAAAAGACAACGTCCAGCTTTGCTGCCACAGCAAAGGGGCCAGCGGGGAAAAGTCATGCTGGTCCTCACTGCCTCCTGGAACCCCTTCAATGCCCCACACAATTTGGCCCTCTCTGCTTTCCTGCCGACTCTAGCCTCAAAAGCACCTTTTTTCACTTTTGGCGCCCTCCGCAGCAAAAAAGACAAACGTCCAGCTTTTGCTGCCACAGCAAAGGGGCCAGCGGGAAAAGTCATGCTGGTCCTCACTGCCTCCTGGAACCCCTTCAAATGCCCCACACAATTTGGCCCTCTCTGCTTTCCTGCCGACTCTAGCCTCAAAAGCACCTTTTTTCACTTTTGGCGCCCTCCGCAGCAAAAAAGACAAACGTCCAGCTTTTGCTGCCACAGCAAAGGGGCCAGCGGGGAAAAGTCATGCTGGTCCTCACTGCCTCCTGGAACCCCTTCAAATGCCCCACACAATTTGGCCCTCTCTGCTTTCCTGCCGACTCTAGCCTCAAAAGCACCTTTTTTCACTTTTGGCGCCCTCCGCAGCAAAAAAAGACAAACGTCCAGCTTTTGCTGCCACAGCAAAGGGGCCAGCGGGGAAAAGTCATGCTGGTCCTCACTGCCTCCTGGAACCCCTTCAAATGCCCCACACAATTTGGCCCTCTCTGCTTTCCTGCCGACTCTATCCTCAAAAGCACCTTTTTTTACTTTTGGCACCCTCCGCAGCAAAAAAGACAAACGTCCAGCTTTTGCTGCCACAGCAAAGGGGCCAGCGGGGAAAAGTCATGCTGGTCCTCACTGCCTCCTGGAACCCCTTCAAATGCCCCACACAATTTGGCCCTCTCTGCTTTCCTGCCGACTCTAGCCTCAAAAGCACCTTTTTTCACTTTGGCGCCCTCCGCAGCAAAAAGACAAACGTCCAGCTTTTGCTGCCACAGCAAAGGGGCCAGCGGGGAAAAGTCATGCTGGTCCTCACTGCCTCCTGGAACCCCTTCAAATGCCCCACACAATTTGGCCCTCTCTGCTTTCCTGCCGACTCTAGCCTCAAAGCACCTTTTTTCACTTTTGGCGCCCTCCGCAGCAAAAAAGACAAACGTCCAGCTTTTGCTGCCACAGCAAAGGGGCCAGCGGGGAAAAGTCATGCTGGTCCTCACTGCCTCCTGGAACCCCTTCAAATGCCCCACACAATTTGGCCCTCTCTGCTTTCCTGCCGACTCTAGCCTCAAAAGCACCTTTTTTCACTTTTGGCGCCCTCCGCAGCAAAAAAGACAAACGTCCAGCTTTTGCTGCCACAGCAAAGGGGCCAGCGGGGAAAAGTCATGCTGGTCCTCACTGCCTCCTGGAACCCCTTCAAATGCCCCACACAATTTGGCCCTCTCTGCTTTCCTGCCGACTCTAGCCTCAAAAGCACCTTTTTTCACTTTTGGCGCCCTCCGCAGCAAAAAAGACAAACGTCCAGCTTTTGCTGCCACAGCAAAGGGGCCAGCGGGGAAAAGTCATGCTGGTCCTCACTGCCTCCTGGAACCCCTTCAAATGCCCCACACAATTTGGCCCTCTCTGCTTTCCTGCCGACTCTAGCCTCAAAAGCACCTTTTTCACTTTTGGCGCCCTCCGCAGCAAAAAAGACAAACGTCCAGCTTTTGCTGCCACAGCAAAGGGGCCAGCGGGGAAAAGTCATGCTGGTCCTCACTGCCTCCTGGAACCCCTTCAAATGCCCCACACAATTTGGCCCTCTCTGCTTTCCTGCCGACTCTAGCCTCAAAAGCACCTTTTTTCACTTTTGGCGCCCTCCGCAGCAAAAAGACAAACGTCCAGCTTTTGCTGCCACAGCAAAGGGGCCAGCGGGAAAAGTCATGCTGGTCCTCACTGCCTCCTGGAACCCCTTCAAATGCCCCACACAATTTGGCCCTCTCTGCTTTCCTGCCGACTCTAGCCTCAAAAGCACCTTTTTTCACTTTTGGCGCCCTCCGCAGCAAAAAAGACAAACGTCCAGCTTTTGCTGCCACAGCAAAGGGGCCAGCGGGGAAAAGTCATGCTGGTCCTCACTGCCTCCTGGAACCCCTTCAAATGCCCCACACAATTTGGCCCTCTCTGCTTTCCTGCCGACTCTAGCCTCAAAAGCACCTTTTTTCACTTTTGGCGCCCTCCGCAGCAAAAAAGACAAACGTCCAGCTTTTGCTGCCACAGCAAAGGGGCCAGCGGGGAAAAGTCATGCTGGTCCTCACTGCCTCCTGGAACCCCTTCAAATGCCCCACACAATTTGGCCCTCTCTGCTTTCCTGCCGACTCTAGCCTCAAAAGCACCTTTTTTCACTTTTGGCGCCCTCCGCAGCAAAAAGACAAACGTCCAGCTTTTGCTGCCACAGCAAAGGGGCCAGCGGGGGAAAAGTCATGCTGGTCCTCACTGCCTCCTGGAACCCCTTCAAATGCCCCACACAATTTGGCCCTCTCTGCTTTCCTGCCGACTCTAGCCTCAAAAGCACCTTTTTTCACTTTTGGCGCCCTCCGCAGCAAAAAAGACAAACGTCCAGCTTTTGCTGCCACAGCAAAGGGGCCAGCGGGGAAAAGTCATGCTGGTCCTCACTGCCTCCTGGAACCCCTTCAAATGCCCCACACAATTTGGCCCTCTCTGCTTTCCTGCCGACTCTAGCCTCAAAAGCACCTTTTTTCACTTTGGCGCCCTCCGCAGCAAAAAAGACAAACGTCCAGCTTTTGCTGCCACAGCAAAGGGGCCAGCGGGGAAAAGTCATGCTGGTCCTCACTGCCTCCTGGAACCCCTTCAAATGCCCCACACAATTTGGCCCTCTCTGCTTTCCTGCCGACTCTAGCCTCAAAAGCACCTTTTTCACTTTGGCGCCCTCCGCAGCAAAAAGACAAACGTCCCAGCTTTTGCTGCCACAGCAAAGGGGCCAGCGGGGAAAAGTCATGCTGGTCCTCACTGCCTCCTGGAACCCCTTCAAATGCCCCACACAATTTGGCCCTCTCTGCTTTCCTGCCGACTCTAGCCTCAAAAGCACCTTTTTTCACTTTTGGCGCCCTCCGCAGCAAAAAAGACAAACGTCCAGCTTTTGCTGCCACAGCAAAGGGGCCAGCGGGGAAAAGTCATGCTGGTCCTCACTGCCTCCTGGAACCCCCTTCAAATGCCCCACACAATTTGGCCCTCTCTGCTTTCCTGCCGACTCCTAGCCTCAAAAGCACCTTTTTTCACTTTTGGCGCCCTCCGCAGCAAAAAAGACAAACGTCCAGCTTTTGCTGCCACAGCAAAGGGGCCAGCGGGGAAAAGTCATGCTGGTCCTCACTGCCTCCTGGAACCTACTCGTGCTTCAATGCCCCACACAATTTGGCCCTCTCTGCTTTCCTGCCGACTCTATCCTCAAAAGCACCTTTTTTCACTTTTGGCGCCCTCCGCAGCAAAAAAGACAAACGTCCAGCTTTTGCTGCCACAGCAAAGGGGCCAGCGGGGAAAAGTCATGCTGGTCCTCACTGCCTCCTGGAACCCCTTCAAATGCCCCACACAATTTGGCCCTCTCTGCTTTCCTGCCCGACTCTATCCTCAAAAGCACCTTTTTTCACTTTTGGCGCCTCCGCAGCAAAAAGACAAAACGTCCAGCTTTTGCTGCCACAGCAAAGGGGCCAGCGGGGAAAAGTCATGCTGGTCCTCACTGCCTCCTGGAACCCCTTCAAATGCCCCACACAATTTGGCCCTCTCTGCTTTCCTGCCGACTCTATCCTCAAAAGCACCTTTTTCACTTTTGGCGCCCTCCGCAGCAAAAAAAGACAAACGTCCAGCTTTTGCTGCCACAGCAAAGGGGCCAGCGGGGAAAAGTCATGCTGGTCCTCACTGCCTCCTGGAACCCCTTCAAATGCCCCACACAATTTGGCCCTCTCTGCTTTCCTGCCGACTCTAGCCTCAAAAGCACCTTTTTTCACTTTTGGCGCCCTCCGCAGCAAAAAAGACAAACGTCCAGCTTTTGCTGCCACAGCAAAGGGGCCAGCGGGGAAAAGTCATGCTGGTCCTCACTGCCTCCTGGAACCCCTTCAAATGCCCCACACAATTTGGCCCTCTCTGCTTTCCTGCCGACTCTAGCTCAAAAGCACCCTTTTTTCACTTTTGGCGCCCTCCGCAGCAAAAAAGACAAACGTCCAGCTTTTGCTGCCACAGCAAAGGGGCCAGCGGGGAAAAGTCATGCTGGTCCTCACTGCCTCCTGGAACCCCTTCAAATGCCCCACACAATTTGGCCCTCGCTGCTTTCCTGCCGACTCTAGCCTCAAAAGCACCTTTTTTTCACTTTTGGCGCCTCCGCAGCAAAAGACAAACGTCCCAGCTTTTGCTGCCACCAGCAAAGGGCCATGCGGGGGAAAAGTCATGCTGGTCCTCACCTGCCTCCTGGAACC